>NC_060893.1:1937030-2114530 GCF_014805685.1 Silurus meridionalis | reverse complement strand
TGTGACAAATTTTAATTAGTCAAAATCCAATAGGTTTGCCATGTCTCACACGGAGAAATCTCAAAGATTTCACTTCTAAAAATAAAGAGCTCTTAGTTAATTGTCAGAAGTGCTGTTGTAGTGTTTCAGCATTGGGACAACGAACCCGTACTAATTATTTAAGGATTGGGATTATTTCAAAACACTGTTGCATCTTTAGTATTTTTTTCCTGGATGCTTAATTTCCCCTCTCTCTCTCTCTCTCTCTCTCTCTCTCTCTCTCTCTCTCTCTCTCTCACTCTCTTTCTCTCTCTCTCTCACTCTTACTCTCATTTTTAGCTGTTCATATTCACAGATGGTGAAGTAGGAAACACCAAAGATGTTCTTCAGTGTGTGAGGAGCAATGCTGATTTCCACAGGCATGTGCTCTTAAAAGCTTCAAACATTCATGATGTATACAATTTATTTTCTTGGAAATTGAGTAACTAAAATTATAGATATTTCATCAATTTAAATGATTTCTAATACAGTTTAGCAAACTGAGTGGTGCAAATATTAAAGGATTTTAGAATTAAGTTTTCAAAAGTTGCACCCTGGTTTAAACAACAGTTCCAAAACCTGGACCAGATACCTACAATAGAAGAACACATAATACCGTAGCAGTGTTTGTTTCTACATTCTGATTAATTAGAAGCTGTTAATAATTTTTTATTACACAGTAATGTAAACAAAATCATGTATATATCAAGTATATATTTTAACATCTGTTATGACTGTTGCTAACACCTGGTATGATTTATTGTCTTACTTGTATGGGTGTTTGTGTGTGAGTATCTGTTTCACATTTTCACTTTTTTGTTGCACATAAGCATATAATAATTCTATTTTTTTTGGAGTAATAATTACACATGTTCTTGTGTGGCAGAAACAATAAGCTATATAGATGCATTTAAATAAATTTTGAGTTCTTAAAATTGTATATCCGAAGGCTCATAAGGGATTTATATTCTTTTGTTTAAACAGATGCTTCTCATTTGGGATTGGTGAAGGTGCAAGTTCTGCCCTCATTAGAGGATTAGCTGAGGACAGCTGTGGACACGCCCAGTTCATCACAGGAACTGAGCGCATGCAGGCCAAAGTAAGTCGAGGTTTTTCTCGAACAGCAACAAAGAAATAAAATCTGAATTTATACTTTAACATAATTGTGTTAAAAAATGTAACAGTCCTAACCACTTCTCACTAGTAAACACAATTTATTAAAAGGTTTTTTATGGCTTTTTTATAACATACATTTATAACATATGCATGTCTTATATCTGTCAATATGTATTTGACAAATAGGGGACGCATTTACTGGGAAATATTATTCCATCTTAATTAATGTTCATTGTCTTTCCAATTCCAATTTCCAATTCCCTAGGTAATGCAGTCTCTCCGCTATGCTTTACAACCAGCAGTGATTGATATCACTGAGGATTGGAAAGGTGTGTCTTGCACCCGTCTGAGCTCTGCAATTACTTCACTTTTCCATGGCCAAAGAGCACTGATTTATGCTCAATTGAAAGGAGAGGTGAGGGCTTTATCACAAGGGTTTTAATATTTTTGGGGAACTTGAAAGGAAGAAATATTTCCAAGGACCCCATACACTCTTAGATGCCATTGAAACTATTTTGTATTGAAACAATTTTACCATAAATAGTTCAGACTTGATTTTTTATATTTCTGGATTTATGATTTAATACAAATTTATTATCACAAATGGTGGAATCAAGTGAAGATATAAAACATCAACAATGTAATCTTTTAAAATGTAATCAAATAAAAATATAATAATTTATTTTGTGTTTTAGCAAACAGTGTTGGACAACAGGCGTTTACTTTTAAAATTAAAACAATATAAAATAAAATAAAATAAAAATATTTAATAGATTCATTAAATATAACTGTATACATATATTTTATAATATATTGTGTGATTACTTTTAATAATTTATCATTGTTATTATTGTTATTACTTTAAGAGTACATTCTACTGTGAATTAATAAAACTTTCATCTTACGATTACCGTAGCAACACGAGAAAACTTTTTTTCCCCATTAAGTGTAAACAGTTTTACACTTAATAATACCAGTTCTGTTATTGATACTACTCTCTATAATTTGGTGCAAAAAGTCATGATGTAAAAAGATGTAAAAAATTTCAAGTTATTTTATTACTGCTGAACTTTAATACAAATTCCTTTAAGCAAACAGAGAAAGGCACAAACACATTTATTACACAAAAAGGTCCTTCAAACAATTGAGAAAGAGAGGGATGGAAAATGCAAGCAGCAGATTCTTTTTCAGCATTAACACTGAAGTATACAGAGATAAAAAGCAAAACAAAAAAAACCCACAAGTATTGTTAACTGTATTGTTTGTCCTGAAGCTTGCCAGTAGTCTGATCTCGACCCAATTACATATCGGTTAAAAAAAAACCCGGTTCGGTACCCATCCCTATTCGTGCAGAAGGCAAAGTAGCAGCGTATATGTGGTACTATATGTTGGGACGCTGGCAGGATGTACACATCTCCCACTTTGTGAGGTGCCTTACGCTCACCAGCGGTCGACAGAGTTCAGTTGTCTCAGTGTTAGAGTGTGTATTTTTCTGTGTTTTTTGTGTTTCAAAGCGAATTTTAGCTTCCGTTTCTCCTTTTTATCGGTGTCGCCAGATGCTGAAACAGGGCACTGATTAGTTTCACAGGTGTGCTTCTTACTGCTCATTTCGTTCGACGCTCATCCACACGCCTACTGCCACAGACATATATACGGTACAGTAGTGTAAAGTGCTCTGTTTAACAGTATACAACCCCATACTGATCACCATTCTTTAAATCCACTGGGTCGGCTAGACCATGTCTCAACATACATATTTTCAAGTTGCAATCTCCATCATAAATCAGGGACTACCTGTATTTCTTATAATTTCGTGAAGTTAATTATATTGCAGACCCCTGGTTTCAGCTGACTCCACACTGAGAACATCTGCCTTTTTTTCGCTGTTTCACCAAAAACTCTTTTTTTACATTCTGAATCTGATTGCATTGTGAGGAAAAAAATCTGCATGCTTCTTTTCATTTTTATATCTATCAGTCCATGATTTTTTTAAGCTTAAACTGTGATAAAATCACTGGATCTATTTATAATTTTCATTGTCCCTAGGATTGTCAGAAACCAGATGCAAAGGGAAAAATAACAATAAGGTACCACCTAGGAGGTCAAGAGGTCTCAAACACTGTTGACTTCTCCTTGATGCCTGCTGAGAAAAGCAGGTAAATACTCCAAAATCTTCTGATTGAACTACCATATTTTTCGGACTATAAGCCGCTACTTTTTTCCTATGTTTTGAACCCCGCGGCTTAAACAACGAAGCGGCTAATTTATTAATTTTTCCTAGGTTTTTCCCAGTTTCACAAACTTCAAGCCAAGAAACTGAACCCCATAACATTAGACCAATGAAATTTCCGAACGGAAATGAAAAAACGCACCTCACCTGTGTCCTAAGCTGCACGGCATCGGGAGAAAAAAAGTTTTTTTTTTAAACGCATGACGATGCCAAAAGATAAACTCCCGAGAGAAATAGTTGTGAATGGAAGGAGGAAGACAGTGAACAATGACTTTCTTGGTTGGCTACTGTTTAGATACAAGCCGTTGTAACGCGTTGAGTCTGGGTGAAGTTGCAACAGAAATCATATAAGCACAGACAGGTTTCCAAAACTCGTGCTTTTTTTATTATTCTTGGCAACAGCGTTATGGGTTAGTCAAAGAAACTTAGAAATGAGCATCAGAAAATAATAAGGACATATTCCTCGGTCTCCACACATGCAGTATTACCGGAAAAATGCAGTGGCATGCTATTCCCAAAATACCGCTATGCTCCTAAAGGAAGCGCAACATATTTCACCCGTTACACCGTGTGTAACATGTCTTTCGTTAAAGCCTGTGTAAAGTACATTAGTGTAGACAGGTGTGGCTTATTTATGTTAAAAATAAAAATATTTGTAAAATTCAGTGGGTGCGGCTTATATATGGGTGCGCTTTATAGTCCGGAAATTACGGTAGTTTTTTTTGTGTTTGATTAATACAGTTCTGAAGTAATTATAGAATAAATGCTGGCTGGGTGGCTTTAGTTGCTGGCTGTTACAGTTACAAATATCAGCTTACAGTATTTAATTTTTGTCAAAGCTACTGCATCTTATAGTAACATAATCTGATCAGTTTCTGGAGGATTTGAATCATTCTGTAATTTTTTTAATGAAGTTAGTTTAATGTAGTTAAGGCATTTATTTTTGATTTATGTGATTAAATAAAATATGTTGTTGAAGATACATGTCAAGAATATACTATAAAACTAAGTACAAGATGACACAAGAGCAATGAAAATATTGTGTTTAGTTGTTTAATACTCATTCAGCTTTGTGTGTGCGTGTGTCGGTGTGTGTGTGCAGGCTGGCGATCCACAGGCTGGGCGCCCGCTCTCTGATCCGCTCTCTGGAAAGGGATGCTCAAGATGAAGGGGCTGATAAAGAGGCTCTGAAGACCAGAGTGGTGGAACTAAGTAAGCAGTCTGGAGTGAGCAGCTCACACACGGCCTTTATAGCTGTCCATAAGGGTAGTGGACAAGCTATGAAGCAACCAGTGGTCAAGAGAAGAATTCCTACCCCAAGTCAGTATTCTTTTTTCTAAACAAATATACTGATCCTGTAATTGTAATGTGGATAAACACATTATACATATCACTAAATTGAGAAACTAACATCCTGTGTTTCTGAATGTGTTCAGTGCTCATGATGGCATGTTCAATGAAATCTTCCCGTAAGTAACCCAACACAAGAGTTCTTCTTCATTATGAGGTTAATATTTTGTTGCATTTCCTCCATAAAATATTTTGAGACTTCTGTTTATATTTTGGAAAGTTGATGTAGTGCTGTTTATCATGCAGTGATTTGACTTTGATATGTTCATATAACAGCTTTGGCATTTTAGATAACTATTAGACAGTAAGTTTCACCTGTGTAGTAATTGAAAGTGTTTAGTGCCGGTCCCAAGCCAGGGTAAATGTGGAGGGTTGCGTTAGGAAGGCATCCAGCGTAAAACATGTGCCAAATCAAATATGCGGATCACAAATGAGAATTTCATACCGGATCGGTCGAGGCCCGGGTTAACAACGACCGCCACAGGTATCGTTAGCCGACAGAGTACCGGTGGAAATTGGGCTACTGTTGGCCGAAGGAGGAGAAGGAGAGGAGGAAGACGTCTACAGAGACAGCAGGGAATGGAGCAGTGTAGGAGAGTGGAGGTTCGGGTTGGTACTTTAAATGTTGGTACTATGATGGGTAAAGGGAGAGAGGTAGCTGATATGATGGAGAGGAGAAAGGTAGATATGCTGTGTGTTCAGGAGACCAAGTGGAAAGGGAGTAAGGCCAGGAACATTGAAGGTGGGTTTAAACTGTTCTATTATGGTGTGGATGGAAAGAGAAATGGTGTACTGGTAATTCTGAAGAAAGAGTACAGTAAGCGTGTAGTGGAGGTGAAGAGAGTGTCTGATAGGGTGATGATCGTGAAGGTGGAAGTTGAAGGGATGATGATAAATGTCATCAGTGCCTATGCTCCACAAGTTGGCTGTGAGATGGAGAAGAAGGAAAAATTCTGGAGTGAATTAGAAGTGGTGAATGGTGTACCTAGGAAAGAACAATTGGTGATTGGGGCAAACTTTAATGGGCATGTAGGTGAAGGGAACAGAGGTGATGAGGAGGTGATGGGTAGGTATGGTTTTAAAAAGAGGAATGTGGAAGGGCAAATGGTGGTAGATTTTGCTAAAAGGATGGAAATGGCAGTGGTGAACACTTATTTTAGGAAGAAGGAGGATCATAGGGTGACATACAAGAGTGGAGGAAGGTGCACACAGGTGAACTATGTGCTATGCAGGAGATGCAACCTGAAGGAGATTGGAGACTGTAAGGTGTTGGCAGGGGACAGTGTGGCTAGACAGCTTTGGATGGTGGTCTGTAGGATGGTTTTGGAGGCGAAGAAGAAGAGGAGGAGAGTGAGGACTGAAAGAAGAATAAGATGGTGGAAACTTAAGGAGGAAGAGTGCAGTGTGAGGTTGAGGGAAGCGGTCAGACAGGGGCTCGGTGGTGTTGAAGAGGTGTTGGATGATTGGGCAATCACTGCAGGATTGTTGAGGGAGGCAGCTAGAAAAGTACTTGGTGTGACATCTGGAAATAGAAAGCAAGACAAGGAGACGTGGTGGTGGAATGTGGAAGTGCAGGAGAGCATAAGGAGAAAGAGGTTGGCAAAACAGAAGTGGGATAGACAGAGTGATGAGAAAAGTAGGCAGGAGAACAAGGAGATGCAGCAGCAGGTAAAGAGGGATGTGGCGAAAGCCAAGGAAAAGGCATATGAGGAGCTGTATGAGAGGTTGGACACTAAGGAAGGAGAAAAGGATTTATACCGATTGGCCAGGCAGAGGGACCGAGCTGGAAGGATGTACTGCAAGTTAGAGCAATAAAGGATAGAGAGGAAATGTGTTGACTAGTGAGGAGAGTGTGTTGAGAAGGTGGAGGGAGTATTTTGAGCAGCTGATGAATGAGGAAAATCAGAGAGAGAAGGTTGGATGATGTGGAGTTGGTGAAGCAGGATGTAGATAGGATTAGTAAGGAGGAAGTGAGAGCAGCAATTAAGAGGATGAAGAGTGGAAAGTCGGTTGGACCAGATGACATACCGTAGAAGCGTGAGATGTTTAGGAGAGATGGCAGTGGGTTTTGACCAGATTGTTTAACAGGATTTTGGAAGGTGAGAAGATGCCTGAGGAATGGAGAAGAAGTGTGCGGTACCGATCTTTAAGCATAAAGGAGATGTGCAGACCTGCAGTAACTACAGGGGAATTAAGTTGATCAGTCACACCATGAAGTTATGGGAAAGAGTAGTGGAAGCCAGGCTGAGAGAAGAGGTGACCATCTGTGAGCAACAGTATGGTTTCATGCCGAGGAAGAGCACCACAGATGCCTTATTTGCTTTGAGGATGTTGATGGAGAAGTATAGAGAAGGACAGAAGGAATTGCATTGTGTATTTGTGGATTTAGAAAGCGTCGACAGAGTGCCAAGAGAGGAGTTGTGGTATTGTATGAGGAAGTCAGGTGTGTCAGAGAAGTATGTGAGGGTGGTGCAGGACATGTATGAGGACAGTGTGACGGCAGTGAAGTGTGCAGTAGGTACGACAGACTGGTTCAGGGTGAAGGTTGGACTGCATCAAGGATCGGCCCTGAGCCCTTTCCTGTTTGCAGTGGTGATGGACAGGTTGACGGACGAGGTCAGACAGGAGTCTCCCTGGACTATGATGTTTGCGGATGATATTGTGATTTGTGGTGAGAGTAGGGAGCAGGTTGAGAAGAGCCTGGAGAGGTGGAGATATGCGTTGGAGAGAAGGGGAATGAGAGTCAGTAGGAGTAAGACAGAGTACATGTGTGTGAATGAGAGGGAGGGCAGTGGAGTGGTGCGGTTGCAGGGAAAAGAGGTGGAGAAGGTGGAGGAGTTCAGGTACCTGGGGTCAACAGTGCAAAGTAATGGAAAGTGTGTTAGAGAAGTAAAGAAAGGAGTGCAGGCAGGGTGGAGTGGGTGGAGAAGAGTGACAGGAGTGATTTGTGATAGTAGGGTATCTGCAAGAATGAAAGGGAAAGTTTATAGGACTGTGGTGAGACCTGCGATGTTGTATGGATTAGAGACAGTGGCATTGAGTAAAAGACAGGAAATGGAGCTGGAGGTAGCAGAGCTGAAGATGTTAAGGTTTTCGTTGGGAGTGACGACGATGGACAGGATTAGAAATGAGTTTATTAGAGGGACAGCGCATGTAGGATGTTTTGGTGACAAGGTGAGGAAAGCGAGATTGAGATGGTTTGGACATGTGCAAAGGAGGGACATGAATTATATTGGTAGAAGAATGCTGAGGATGAAGCCACCAGGTAGGAGGAAAAGAGGAAGGCCAAGGAGGAGGTTCATGGATGTGGTGAGGGAAGACATGCAGGTAGTTGGTGTGAAAGAGGCAGATGTAGAGGACAGGGTGGTATGGAGACGGCGACCCCTAATGGGAGCAGTCGAAAGAAGAAGAAGAAGAAGTAATTAAAAGTGTTTAAACCAAGAAAATGTTCAGGAAAAAAATAAGGTAATACAGTGGTACCCTACTTATCGACCGCTTATCGACCTTTTCGCTTAGCGAACAGTTTTTTGACAGAAATTTGCGCCCGCTGAACGACCAAATGCCCGCTTATCGACCTTTTTTTACCCCGACCCACGTAGAGCATTTTTTTTTTAAACTTTTTAATTTATACTTTTTACTGTATTATTGTCAGAAATCCACCTGCCACGCCCCTTCGGCGGCTGTTAAAACCTCCGCTTTCCCTGAAGCCCCCGGCTTCAACAATGCACATCTGGAGCTCATTATTCACTCATCCCCAGCTCATATATAAACCCCTCATTCAGCCACACTCCTTGTTGGTTATTGTTGGTATGTGAAGGTGTTTGGTGCATGTTTGTCTGTGTTTTCCGTCACACGTATTCCTATGCGTTTCTTTCTTTCCAGACTCCACGTGCTCTCCACGGCTGCGCTTTCTTTCCAAAGCGCACCCCGGATAACCTTTTTCCTCCCGTGCGTTCGCCCGTGGACCCCCCTCCAGGGCGTACCACGGATATCTCTCTCGTTCGTCGGGATCCTATGGACTGCCGTGTGTGTGTGTTTTTGTGTTAAACTCTCCGTGTTTTTGTTAAACCAAAGCGAACTGTGCTTCGGCCTTGCCTCCGCTCATTACGCTGCATAACAATTATATACAGTATTATTTATGTACCTGTATTAATACTGCTAAAATCAGGGCAAAAAATTTTAATAAATGGGTATCGGTGAAGGTCGGGAACAGATTAATTGGTTTTCCATTATTTCTTATGGGATAATCACATTCGCTCTTCGACCTTTTCGCATTTGACCGGTTTTAAGGAACGGATTAAGGTCGATAAGAGGGGTACCACTGTATTTAAATTAATGACCACATCATGTCTCAAAAAACTTGGGATGAGGCAACAAAAGGCTGGAAAAGTAAATATTACATTCTTGTGTTATCTGCATTAAACTGCATATACAAATCTGGGGAAATCTCTGTGTGGACAAGGGACAAGTGTAAAAATCAGCTTTGGATCTTTGAACTCTTAGGCAGCAGCTAGAATCCTGTAGCAGACATAAATGGGACTGTTAAAAGAAGTTATGCAACACTCTGGTAAACATGGCCCTGTCCCAATGTTTTTGAGATGTGTTGTGGCCATCAAATTCAACATGACATGTTTTTTCTTAAAATATTACAATACATTTCCTCATTTTAAACACTTGATATGTTTTCTATGTTCTAGTTTTAATAGAATGTGTTTAAGATTTGAAAATAATTGCATTCTGATTCTGGTTGAAATTTAGATTTGAAAATGGTACAACAGGTATGCATATCAAAAGGTGGTTGTTAAGATGTTACTAAATAGTCGCTATGCTATTCCACTTGTTTGTTTTGAACAATTAATCTTGTGAAGGTTAAAAGGCTGAAAACTAGCTTAAAGTCGTTAAAATGTTTTCTATATTCATATTCTTTGCTAAAGTGCTAGGCAGTTGCTAACCCAGTTGTTTTTAAAGGCGTTGCTAGGTGGTGATATAGGTTACTATAGTGTACAGATGTTTACAAGGCAATTACGGAGTTGTTGCTAGACAGCTTGTAGAATATGATTAGTAGGGTATTTCAGGAATGAGAGATAAATGACCAATAGTAGAGTGCATGTTAATATGACCTTGTAAATTGTTCCTAGTGTTCCTACTATACTTAGAAAGTTCACGTGAAACGGTTATTCTCAGCCAAGAAACAGTACAACTCAATAGCTTTAACATTTTAAGATGTAAATGGATAGAGACATAAAAGGTTAGACCAAAAAAAAAAATGCACAGAAATATAAAAAAAGTTATATTAAATGAATGCAAGAATGATATATATACAAAATGTTTGGAGGCTTTAGCTTGAATAATTTTTTTGCTATATATAAATTTTTTCTGTTGAAGAATAGAAAAGATTTGGGGAAAAAAAGAGATAATTGAATTGAAACAATAGAATTTATAAGAGCTGTGGACCTTAAAGAGAACATTTGTATGTAATTGTGCTTGAAAGATGATAAATAGTGAAAGATAAGTTTGTAGCACGGTGAGTAGGATTCTGTGAAATTGTTCTTAGACGAGACTCTTTTACATTAGTCAAGCAGTAATGCTAATTATTAAAACACTGAAAGGATGCAGCTGATTTAATCTGTAACAATGTAAACAGTTAATTTTTAAGTGTTTGTTTCAGAAATAAGAATCTAATTTGTAAATTAAAAAAATATATATACAATTTGTAAAAATATTTCTCAACTGTTTTCTATATCAGTTAAATATTTGAGCTTCTTTATATAACTCCTATTTAAATAAAACTGTTAGTTATTATAAAGCAAAAAAAAAATCTGTTTTTGTTTACCTGACAGGGCTCATGGCTGCTCCAATGGCTTCAAGACGTAAGTATTTGTATAATTGATTGTGCAACCAGGCAGTTGAATTGTGCCTCAACTCATTCTATTCTTTCTTCTCCTTAACAACTATGTTTCTGTATGTATCTGAGCATGTGTCACGGCAGTGACCACGCATAGGAAGCGAGAGTAACTCTATCATACTTTATTTTACGTTCAGTAGACAAAGAGTCTAGGAGGAGTACTACTGTAATGCGAGTAGAATTCTGATTGAGGGTGTAATCCGTATAGTGGCTATGATCCCTATAGCGGGTATAATCCGTAAAGAGTTCTTAGAGTCTGAACCAGGATCAAGAACCAGTGGGGAATGCTGGCGGTCAGGGGTCCGGTAGATCACGGTAGCAACCAAGTAGATCCGAAAGCGGGTGAGGTGGAACTGGGACCTTTTAAAGGGGAAAGGTAACGAGGGACAGGTGTCTGCGATTAGCGCCGGGAGAGGCTGAGAGAGAGCCGTGGAGGGAAGCATGGCAGGAGGATCCCTGACATTACCCCCTCCCTCCAGGGGCGGCTCCCGACACCCCAAACCCACCCTCGCCAGGTGAGCCAGGGCACGCCGAGGAGGGTCTCGCCACCCATCCACAGTCGAAGGAGGAGGCCTGGAATAGAGAAGACTTGGACAGGCCCGCATCACCAAGGAACTTGGGAAGGTCAGGAAGGACCTGAGGCGGAGCAACGCCCTCTGTAGAGGTCTCGAGCAGAGCGACACGCCCTTGGCGGGGATCAGAGGCTGAGCGACACCCTCTGTGGAGGTCGGGAGCGGAGCGATTCCCTCTGCAAAGCTTGGGAACGAAGAAACCGCCCTGTCAGCGCTCGGGAGCAGAGCGACGCCCTCAGCGGAGGTCAGAGGCCGAGTGACGCCCTTGGTGGACATCAGAGGCTGAGCAATGCCCTCGGGGGAGGTGAGAGGCTAAGTGACCCTCTCTAGCAGGCATCGAAGGCTGAGCGACGCCCTCAGTGGAGATCAGAGGCTGAGCGACGCCCTCGGCAGAGAACAGAGGCTGAGAGACGCCCTCTGCAGAGGTTTGGATTAGACTGTGGGGTGCGACGGTGCTCTCGGTAGGACTCAGGAGCGCAGTGACACCTGTGGTGGGACTCTGTGGCGTGACGGTGCCCTCTGTGGCTGTCTGAGGCGCGACGGCACTCTCAGTGGATGGCAGAGGTGCAACGCCACCCTATGTGAATGTCCGAGGTGCGACGGCTTCTTCCAGAGGATCTTTGAATCACGCTGTCGCCTCAGAGAGACTTTGTAGCATGACGGCGCATTCGGAAGGTTCTTAAAGTGTGACGGCTCCTTCAGTGAGCCCTTGGAGCGTGACGGTGCCTTTAAAGGAGCTTGGAAGCTTGACGTCGCCTTTAAAGGAGCTTGGAAGCATGTTGTCGCCTTTGGAGGAACTGTGAAGTGTTGCGTCGCCTTTGGAGGAACTGTGCAAGAGTGACGTCGCCTTCAGAGGGACCCTGAAGTGCGACGGCGCTTTTAGAGGGACTTTATGGCACAGCGTTGCCTGCGGAGGGATCTCGAAGTGCGACGGCACCTTCAGAGAGATCTGGGACCACTGAGAGGAAAAGTGGCAGAGGGGAACAGTATTTTATTTATGCACAAAAAGAATTCAGCAGATTCTTTTTTTTTATTTTATACCCAAAGGCAGTCGAGACATTAAGTATGAGTAAGCGGTACTTTTCTTATTTCCTGTAAAGGCTAGGGGCTCTGTGAGTGCTTTTTACATTATTAATCCTGGGGCAACTAGGTATTCCAGTCACCTGTGATGGTGGCCAGAAAAGAAACTTCCTCTTCATGTAGAACAACAGCAAAAGACATATATGTATACATTCCATTAAATGACTGATGCCAGTTGCGTCTCTTCATCTTCTGTAGAAAGTAAAGGTGCTGCTGGGTCTTCTTTGCTAAACAGGTGGTGCTGAAATACAAGGAGAGATGCTCTGTCAAGTGCACATCCAGAAACCTGGAACTTTTAACACTTTCCATAGTTGCATGCTTCTGAGGAGGGCCCTAACAACGGGTGTAGTAAAAAAAGGAAGTAATGGGAAAATGGAGGAATTAATTTAAAGTGAGAGTTCATCAGTGTTATCAGAAATTTTGATTCAGTACCTTTCAAATTTTTAGGAGCCAGTTGAAGTGTCTATAGCTTAAATATAAATTTTAAATGCAAACAAAAGATTGAAAAAGAGATCAATTAATTGAAACAATAGAATCTATAAGAGCTGTGGACCTTAAAGAGAACATTTGTATGTAATTGTGCTTGAAAGATGATAAATAGTAAAAGATAAGTTTGTGAGTAGGAGTCTGTGAAATTGTTCCTAGACGAGACTCTTTTACATTAGTCAAGCAGTAATGCTAATTATTAAAACACTGAAAGGATGCAGCTGATTTAATCTGTAACAATGTAAACAGTTCATTTTTAAGTATTTTTTTCTTTTAGAAATAAGAATCTAATTTGTAAATTAAAAAATATTATTTAATAAATTTTAAAAATATTTCTTAACTGGTTTCTATATCAGTTAAATATATGAGCTTCTTAATTTGAATAAATAAGCTTCTGCTATTTGAATACAATTGTTAGTTATTATAAAGCAAAAAAAAAATCTGTTTTTGTTTACCTGACAGGGCTCATGGCTGCACCAATGGCTTTAGGACGTAAGTATTTGTATAAATGATTGTCCAACCAGGCGGCTAAATTGTGCCTCAACTCATTCTATTCTTTCTTCTCCTAACAACTATGTTTCTGTATGTATCTGAGTATGTCTGGCAGACATCTCATTTTGGGTGGCAGTTTATCAGCTGAAACTTGGTCTCAGCCAAAGTGGGCAGTGGTGGTAGTAAAGGTCCTCTTCCAATTATCCTCTCCTCTCATAATTTGTAGCTAACGTGCAGGTCAAGGTGATAAAGATTTGTCCATTTCTGAGTTCACTGAGAGGAAAATGGCAGAGGGGAGCAGTATTTTATTTATGCGTAAAAATAATCCAGCAGAGTCTGCCGAATTAGTGCCTGGATTTTTTTTTTTTATACCCAAAGGCAGTCGAGACATTAAGAATGAGTAAGCGGTACTTTTCTTAGTTCCTGTAAAGGCTAGGGGCTCTGTGAGTGCTTTTTACATTATTAATCCTAGGACAATTAGGCATTCCAGTCACCTGTGATGGTGGCTAGAAAAGAAACTTCCTCTTCATGTAGAACAACAGCAAAAGACACATATGTATACATTCCATTAAATGACTGATGCCAGTTGGGTCTCTTTATCTTCTGTAGAAAGTAAAGGTGCTGCTGGGTCTTCTTTGCTAAACAGGTGGTGCTGAAATACTAGGAGAGATGCTCTGTCAAGTGCACATCCAGAAACCTGGAACTTTTAACAAAAAAAAGGGAGTAATTGAGAAAATGGAGGAATGAATTTTAAGTGAGGGTTCATCAGTGTTATTAGTCTGAAACCAAAATAGCATAAGCTGTGAAATTCAGTACATTTCAAATCTTTATTAGCCAATTAAAGTGTCTCTAGCTTAAATATGAATTTTAAATGCAATCAAAAGAATTGAAAAAAGAGATAAATGAAATGTAACAAAAGATTAGTAAATCTTGAAGAGAATATCTGTCTGTAATTATGTTTGAAATACAGATAAATAGTGAAATATATGGTTGTAGCAACTGAAAATGTTTAGGAGTCTTTGAGAAGGTTCACAGAAGAGGCTCTTCTACCTTAATCAAGCAATAATGATAATAATAAAAACAACAGGACTGGAGGCAGCCGATGTGATGAATTAGATTATTATATGCACTTTCCTGCATTTACACCTTAGTATCTTAGTGTCACATGAATAATCCTCTTTTTGTTTCCTTCTGTACAGGGTGTATGGCTGCACCAGTGAACTCTTTTTGTTGTGGTAAGTTGCTGAACATTAGACTAAAAACTTGTTGAACATGAGGGTAATTTCATATTTCTTTAATTTATGCAATATGGTTGCAGGTATTTATTTTATTTAGACAATAAAACCAAGAGAGTATAATAGAATAAGGTTTATAGTCAGATTGAGAAGCCATCAGACATAATTTTAACTTACTTTAACCATATGTATGATTTTAAACCGATGTACACTGTTTTTCTGTTTAGTAATTTAGTAATTATGTAATTTTCTATTTGCTAATCTTTACTAGCTACTCTTATCTATTGTTAGAATTGCAATCCACTAATGTTTAGTAAAATGCATGCTGAGACAGTGGTGCATATACATTAAAAGCACAATATTAATGAGGAGGAATTTAGATTTTGTATTTTTCTGTTGGGGGATGAGGGGGTGTACAGTGTTTAATCACGAACATTAAGTGTAAATGTTTAATCAAGTTTATCTATATTATTGAGCATAGCTTTTTCTATTTAGAGTTGCATAATATTCTGAGAGTTAAACAAGAGTTCTGTTAGTACTTAGGTTATTGCAATTTAATTTCTGTTTTTCAAAAGAATAATTCTCGATTTTCTCTTTGAGTTATATGGAAAACAATACTGTCTTGTCTCTCCCAAGTCTCGTGAAAAGTTCATAGCCACTTTAATAGCCACAATTATCAAAGTGGCTATTAAAGAAAATTTGACACATTTAGATTAAGAATGTAACATATTACATTATATCTGTTATTTAACCAATACTGTGTTCGGTTTCCTTTTGTTTTAGATTCATATAGACTTTTTGTCTCAGTAGTTTATGCAAGTAAATAAATGTTCTAAATATTATTTTAATCTAAAGTAGATACATAGTGGAAAATAATTTTCAAATTCAAGTTTATTTCTATAGCGCTTTTCACAATGGACATTGTCTCAAAGAGGCTTTACAGAATTTAAAATTTAAGCCTAGGGTGACTGTGGCAAGGAAAACTTTATTGTTGATGTAGATGTTATGAGAAAGAAACCTTGAGAGGAACCAGACTAAAAAGGGGAATCCATCCTCATTTGAGTGATATCAAGAGTGTGAGCACAACCTCAGGATGCCTCGGGATGGTTTGAGAAAGAGAAGCAGTGGAAAGGAATTAGCGTAGCTGCTGTTCATAATATTAACAAGCACAAGATGATAGTGTGATGAGATCAGATAAGCACAAGGTTATGATATGTGTTATGTGTAGGCCTCACTAAAAAGCTGTTTTTGTTATATACAGTAGGTGATATGATTTTCAAAAGACAAGTTGGTGTCTCAAATACCTCCCAGGTCTTTAACCATTGAACTAGTAGGTACGGTACATCCTTTAAATTGCAAGTTGAAATCCTGGTGCTTCTGTGTACTGGTTTTTGGGCCGATGACGAAAATCTCTGTTAATAATAATAATAATTATATATATCTATATATATATCTATATATATATAGATAGATAGATAGATAGATAGATAGATAGATAGATGGGTATCATCAGCATAGCAATGGAAGCTAATCCTATGCCTTCTAATTATATATAAAGGGAGCATGTATATTGTGAAAAGCAGGGGTCTTAGAACTGAACCTTGTGGCACCCCATAATTTACTTGCATTAACCTGGATCGTTCTCTATTAATTCTATAAAATGATAATGATCAGACAGGTAGGATTTAAACCAGCTTAGGTTAGGGTTAGGGTTGCTGTTCCCTGAATGCTGATGTAACCTGTAAGCAATCTCTGAGAAAGCCATGACCTATAGAGTCAAATGCAGCACTAAAATAGTAAAACTAACAGAGAGATGCAGCCTTGGTCTAAAGTAAAAAAAAAAAAAAAAAAAGTTAATTTATGATTTTAACTAGAGCAGTTTCTGTGCTATAATGGGCCCTAAAACCTGACTGAAACTCTTCATTTATATTGTTTTCTTGTAAGAAGAAGAACTGGACATACACAATTGTTTCTAAAAGCTTGGACATAAATGGAAGGTTTGAAATGGGTCTGTAATTTGATCAAATTAGGTTTCTTAATGAGGGGCCTAATAACTGCCAGCTTGGGTGGTTTAGGGACGTGACCTAAAAATATCGAGGAGATAATAATATTGAGAAGAAGCTCACCAGCTCTATATAACACATCATGTTGTTGATTTGGCATTGGTAATAACATAGAGTATTCGCAGTGTTACTGTGATTAAAGACAGGATGCTATTGTTATGGAGTATAAAACCCTTAGAGATGTTGTCATTTGATGAGACCAGACCTGGTCTATGCAAAATAACACAGTGATGGACACATCATATGTCTTCTCTCTATACAGCTATGGTTCCCGATTTACCAACGAATGCTCTAGGTAATATTTTATCCTAACCACTATTTTGTATAATATTTTTTCTAAGTAATTCACAAAGTAATTGTGGCATTTACAATACTTACTAAGACTCAATTGAACAGATCAAGAATTGTTATTTGGACTAGGAATCTCAAGTCTGAAGAAAAGCTTTTTATTATTATCATTATTTACAAATACAACACAATGCCAGTAACAATCCAAAAAGAAATACTGCACAAACATAAGATCTTATATAAAGCTTTAGTGATTTCACACCATGGTAAAGGTCTGCAAGTTTTCTTATAATAGAGAATTCATGGTCTTTTAACCAATGTGTCAGAATTGTGGCTGTGGTTATTGTAGTACAAGTAACTCATAACATTAATATTTCCTAAACTTTACTTACTACATTAGTTAACACATTTACATCGACATTAATTCAACATAAAACTTTAGCAAAGTAGTTTTGTTTACTGTAAAATCTTTTCACTAAATAAGCAATATAAACAACTAAATTAAGCTGTGTGAAACATGACAAAATATTTAAATTTCACATTTGTAGTTGTTAAACAGTTAAATTTATTGACTTGACTTACTCATAGTTTCTAAAACTAATTTTTCTCCGGTGTGCCTGCAGGTGCTTCAGATTATGCTAGTAAGTTAAATATTTGTAATTCATACACCATACATGAATGCCAGTGAAAAGTAAAGCACTGTTAACTCATTTTTCAAAAAATCTATAGATCTTTTTGAAGATGTATTTAGGGCTGCACCAAAATCAACTTTTTAGTCCCTGAAAGCTCTACATACTCAGTGTCGAATATGTGACTAATATCTTGCTTTCTTTTTTATTGTTTTTATTTTCACTGTTTTGGTGGATTTCTCCCAGTGGTAGAGTGTAAGTCTCACATTGAGTTTTTTTTCTGACTCTGTTAGTAATGTGTATTCAAATAAAAAAGGTTACAGTAAGTGTGAATGTTTAATCAAGTTCAACTAATTAGATGTTGAATTCTGACTGAAGTGAAAAATTAATTTGAATTAAAAAATGAATAACAGATTCCTGTGCTGTTATAGAAAAAAAATTTGATGTGGACCAGTGTACAAAATGGAATATTGTAACATGAATTAAATATGTAACAGCATGCCTCAAAGTGAAGGCATATATATTATAGAGCATTTTTTTTTTTTTTACTATTTTGTGTTAAATAATATACCAGAGGTTACACAAATTTTAGTTTCTGTTAGTACTTAAGTTATTGCATTTCAAAAGAGATATATATATATATATATATATATATATATATATATATATATATATATATATATATATATATATATAAATTCAGAGTTAATTTGGAAAACAAAACACTTTCAGACAGAATGATTATAATGTAGTTGTAGCATCATAATGTTTTTTGTAAACCAGATGTGATTTATAATTGAAAACTTTACTTTTTTATGCTTGTGGTAAACACAAAATAATTTCCATTGCTTTAGGTGATGGAGGTTTTGACATAAACCCAGGTAATGTTCAGCATGTTCATGTCAGGACTACGCTCATATACTGTATGAATATGAATATGAAAATAAATCAGTGGGGGGCCGTGCATTTGGTACCTGGGCCTTCAGTGTGGACGTACCCGACTTAATCTACCTCTTAATACCACCAGTATCGCGTCGCAATTATAGAAACCATCAATACTGTACACAATATAACAACACGTGGCATTACAGAGAGGCATTTCACATCTGGAGGTGAAAACCATTTTACTAAAGCAACAAACCCAGTTAAGACTCCAAACCTCTACACTACAACCACAGAGGTGCACCTACAACATCTGGAGCAGTTCACAATCAATATTTGTGTAATAACATGACAAAAACATTAAAATGTAAATAAAATACAACCTACTCTCCAGAGATGCAGACTCATAATGTGCAGCGCCCCCCAGAGGCTGTAATCCAGTGGTACCGCTCGTATTCACTGGTCTGGAAGTGGAGAACAAACCCTTTCCCGGGCTGAGACACGCTAGCTAGCTTCAGGGTTTACTGACCTCCTCACCATGTCTAGCTTTTCTTCAAAATTTATTTTGAAGTTTGTCCGAGACCAAATCAATTTCTCTTCCTCCGTAGGCGTAAAAAAGTCTAACTCTGATGTATTAATGTGCAGAGCTACACACGTGTTTTACCAGTCAAACTCACCTGTAACGGTTTCCCTCTGACCAACCAATCAGAGGACAGAAAAATGCTGACGCTATTCTGGGCCAGCGAGCTGCCCTGTGAGGAGAATCTGAAATCTGATTGGAAGATATTTCTTAAGGAGACGATGGTTAAAAAAAAAAAAAAAGGCCAGCAGTACTGACTCTGAAGGCTCTGGGCAGATTAGATTCACATGGCAGCACATAGAGGCTGAAATCTGATTGGACAAAAAAAATCTAACATCCACATACATGTACTGGAAGCAGTGCAGCCGAGAGAAACACTACGACATGAAGAGAATAAACTGTTGGGAATAAATTAATACAATTACGTGGAACAAATATTAGAATTTTTGTTGTAAATGTAGGTCAGTGTTTCTGATAGTGTTTAGACCAGCAGAGAAGACTTTACTGACCCTGATCGCCCGACACTGATACCCTGCTACTGAACCTTTTTTTATACTATTTCATTAGTAAGATCAATTTGTTTCTACATCGTTTCAAATATCTCTGCAGAATCTCTTGAGGTTCCAAAGGACCCATTGTTGCAGCTTATCTCCCTCCAGAAGGCTTCAGGTTGCTGGGAAATGGAGGCTGAACTGGCAGAGGTGTTTGGGAGGACAGAAAAAGACCTGAATGGGCAGATTCCTGCACAGGTTACTATACACACATATTGTGTCTGTGTTTATATATATATATATATATATATATATATATATATATATATATATATATATATATATATAAAATATTGATTATAGTATTCCCCCAAGAAAGGTTATATTTCAGGACATAAAACAGTGCTCTATTTGATAATGTATTAATAAATATAAGTAAATATTTCTCCAAATTTTGATCCCCTACCACTTTTGTTATCTGGTTTCCTGTGTAAGTATTTGGGCAGTAATATATTGTTTTGCCTATTTACAACATGAACTGAAGTAATTAAAATGTGATTGTAAGATTTTTAGCCCTCATTTCGATTTACGGCATTAAACAGACGCTGTTAGCCAGAGCAACTTACATCTCAATCAAGTCAAGAAGCTGTTATTGTTTTTCAACCATGTATAACTGATGCAGTACACAGTAAAACCCTGAACCCTGGTGCTACATTTAACAACATAAAGCTACATCACAGAAAACACAGAGCTAAGGACTAGTAAGTGTCCTCGCCACATAAAGTGCATCGTGTACAACCTGGTGCAAACAGTGCAAAGACAATACAGGACAGTGTACAAGACAAATACACAGTCACACAGTTGTGTGTGTGTGTGTGTGTGTGTGTGTGTGTGTGTGTGTGTGTGTGTGTGCGCGAGTCTCAGTTCAGTTCACATCTGATCAGTTAAGGGGTAAGGGTCTTGCTGATGGTCCCAGCAGCTTTATTTTTTATGGATGTATGTATATGCAGTCAAAATGAAAGTACACCCTCACTAATATTAGCAAATGGGTTTATCCTTTATTGGTGTATATGATTGATTAATATTTGGTTTTGTGTTCAGGTGAAGCCAGATGTCTGGGCTACACTTCTGGCTCTGATTTGGTTGCATGGCTTTAAGATCGATGCACAGGTTGAGTGGCAGTTTTTGGCCATGAAAGCAGTGGCGTGGATCCGCAGTCAGAAAGGTAAACTGTTCTGTTCTGCAAGAAGTTACTGTGGGATGAAATAATTCTGAAACACTTTTTCTTGAAAAATTCCATGTTTCTATTGAACTGGTTTTTGCTAAAATATGATTAATAGGCATATTTACAAAACCAAATGTAATGCACTACAATGTACAATGTTTCACTGTTATGGTAATAAAATGATATTAATGATGATGATGATGATGATGATGTGTACGTGTCTTTCAGTGGTCAACCAGTCAGCCTGTGTACAAGCAGGTAATGCTCTACTGGGTTGTCAAATTAAAGAAGATGCACTTGGGCTCTGAAGATTTCACCCTCTTCCACACAGAAGCCTTGGCATCTTTTCTCTTTTCTTCTGTAATTTCTTAACATCATATAAGATGGTGATGGCATCTGAATAACCAGTATAACAATAAAACTATAGAAACCTGATTCTCTTATAGTAATAAATAATAATAAACATGTGCATGAACATATTTGCATATACATATGTCAATTGCATTACAATATTCAAATAAAATAAACATTTAAACACAAACTTTACATTTACATTTTAGTCTCCAAATAGCACCAGACTTCAAATATTACCTGTATACCTTCTGATCAAAGCTCACCTGCAGATGCAGTTATTCAGTCATCACAATGAAGACTACATTCTTGCAGACAGGAGAGATTTTTATTTATTTTTTAACTAAATGGTTGTAGAATCCAAATGATTATAGGATCAAGTAGTCACCATTAGAGAACCACAAAGCACATGTTTGATGTCACATGTTTGTGGAATGTTGAGTTGATTAGTTACAAAATTAGATTGATACCAATCAGCCCTAAACCACTGATACATGTAAGAGAGGCTTTTTTGTCATAGTTGTGGTTTTTTGTTGTTTTTTTGAGGTGATAAAAATAAAACGACTTTTTGAGACAGTTTAGTTATACTTGATAAATATTAAATATTAGTAAAAGATAACACAAGTGAACACAACATGCAGTTTTTAAATTAAGGTTTTTATTATTGAGGGAAAACTAAATCCAAAACTACATGGCCCTGTGTGAAAAAGTGTTTGCCCCCCTGTTAAAACTGTGGTTTATCACACCTGAGTTGAATTTCTCTCACCACCCCCAGGCCTGATTACTGCCACACCTGTTCACCATCAAGAAATCTCTTAAATAGGTCCTCAAAAGCTAGACATCATGCTGAGATCCGAAGAAATTCAGAAACAAATGAGAAAGAAAGTATTTGAGATCTATTATTCTGGAAAAATAAAGTGTTAAGTTTTTTCTGTGTCCAAACAAAGCACTCGCATAAATAACTGGTTTGAACCAGTACCTTTAAGATGTCATTACACACTTGAATCAGTTATCCAAGGTAAAGAATGAGGCAGCACATAACTGATACACGTCTAATCTCGATGATTTGTTCCTGTGAAAAAACATTTATGTATCATTACAAAACCCTTTTATTTATTCAGCATTGAACTAAAATGAATTAAGCGACAACACAAAAGCATGCATGTGTAAGGAGCAGTTATTTGAACAATTAAAGCAAAAACCATGTGTGGAAAAATGGAGCATGCAGTGTCATAGTGTGACTCTACATCTTTTTTCTGTCTGCACTGCATTTTGGCTGCAATTAAAAATATCAATGATCAATTACCAATAAGTTTCAAAACTTCAAATAGTACACGAACAAACCAAATGAAGACATTTTCCAGTCACGAATGAGAAGGATGAAATATGCAGTCAATTCAGGCCCGTCCAATGGAGCTCTCGGGAGAAAACCATCCTGACAGCAATGGCATTCGTCAGCTTTCACGTGCGAGTGCAAAATTAATCTAAAAAAATCCTCACTTTTTATATCTCACACCTAGTTACATTCACATATTTTCTCTAATATCTCCTTCCTAACAATTTACATACACCAATCATTTTACGAGGCTTTGCATTTCCCACCTTTTGCTTACGTGTTTTCTGGTAAGTTTATACATACTGATAATCTTATAGTGGATAGTGACCTTTTCTGAAAATAATCCCCTGATCGTGCACTTTTGCACATAACAATGCAACAGATCGCATCAACCACAATATTCACACCTTTTTTTAAATCTCATTTTTGGTTTATCTGTCTGCAAATTATCCTTTGTTTTGTTTTGTGTACACTTTCAATAGAAACGTGTGAGCTTTTTCCAGTTTTACAACCCAGGGCTTCAGTTCTAACACACCAGCACTTTTCTCCAAATACTTTTCTTATTTTTCATACCTCTTGTCTTTTACTAGTTTTTCTTAAACTCTTCCCAAAATATGTTTCTTATGCCATAATACTTCTTTGTATAGAATTTCCTGTCTCCTGCCTGAACCTCAAGCTCATGCTCTGATAGAAACATCTCACTTCCTGTGTGTTTTGGACATTAGATCTCTTATACAATTTCTTGCAGCTATTCTTCTACGTTCTTTATTAACTGATGATGTGCATATTACCCTATTACTCTTCTCATTTCTTATATTTTTTATATATTTATATACATCATATAATTTTTTAAATATTTTTATAAAATTTTTTACTTAAGTTTCTACTTGTGCTTTGAATATATTTGCATATATGCTGATTGAGTATAGTTAATGTATGTTGCCTTTTTACTTACTTGCTTATTTTATATAAACTGCCATTTTTTCTGACCCCTAACCTAATCCATCATCATTATCTGCTCACTGGCCTTTATAACGTATTACATGTACAAGCTTTTTGATTATGTGATAGGATTGGCGAGTCCCTTCCTGCTTCCGGATTGGTCGGTTGATGTGCTCATTGATTGTCCTATCCTTGGGCAAGGGGGATGTATAAATTTGGCTGAAGAGCATTTTGTTGTCATGGGTGTTACACCCCTGTCTGCGTCATCGCGAGTCGCCAGTCAGAGCTGTCTGTTTGGGTAAACCGTGTGGCTGGTGTTGGGTTGGCGTGTTTCCTCGCGGCAGGTAAGTGAAACGGCTATAATGCTTTTATTTCTTGTGGAAGACTGCGTATGTAATTCCTATGCGTCTGTGTTGGCGTATAGTCCAAGGTGAGCCGGAGAGAGAGCGGCGTTAATAATACCGACAGTGCCTGCCTTTACACGTTGTACCATTTGTGTGGTAGATCTATTAAATCGAGTGAGCCTACGGGTGCACAGAAGTGCTGTGTACGCGATTTCTGGGAAGACCCCACACACGGTATGTTCCAAGTCATAACCGTGCTACATTTCCACATAGTGGGTTGTATTAACTTGTTAAATTGATTATAGATCGTGTTGTCTCATCGGCGGTTCTTGTTCCCCCTGTGCACTATAATCTCAGATCTACAGAACGAGCCTGCAGCTTTCGGGCTTACCCTTATAGTAACCTGTGTTTCCGGATCACTCATCCCAATGGTATGTGTTTTAAAGGTAATAAACATTTCGCATATATGGTGAGTTGTTTAACGTTCTATTTTAATTTTATTACAGATTTGCGCTTCTATGGGTGACTAACGTGGAATTATCGCCCAGAAGGCGCTGTTGCTTTGCTTATAATTTAGTGTGTGTGTGTGTGTGTGTGTGTGTGTGTGTGTGTGTGTGTGTGTGTGTCTCTGAAACTTATTGGTTGCTTTTGGGTTTTGTTGCCCTTTTTCTTTTGTGTTTACATTTGAATGTTAGGTTTTTGTTTACTGTTTCTTGAACTATTTTGTTGGTATTATTTTTACATTTTGTATCTTGAGTTATTTTGTTTACTGAAGAGGGATTAAAATCACTCTTGTCCCTTTTTAAATTTATGTATATAGGGGGGTGAAAGGCACAGCAAAGAGTTAAAGGTGCCCTCACCTCCTGTGTGTTACTTGTGCACACTATCCATATGTTTGTGACCTGCACAGTATCCCATCAAGTGGCCTTTTGACCTTTCTTATGTGCAACCCTATCCGTTTGTGGTTACAGGAGCTGAGTGCCGAAGGTGGGGTGGATTGTGGTGGTGGTATTGCTTCACGAGTGCTGTGCTGTGTGCAGTGGTGTGTGTGAGTGTCTACACAGGTGCAACCAAAAGTTGTGTGGTGCTGTGGAGGCCGATTAGTGCCCTTGATCCCCGTTGTTACGCCTTGGCTTCTGCATCCACATCTATAAAGGTGTCTGAGGATTTAAGTTATCTGTGTTATGGTTGAGTAATTCCTGTTTTTGGTTTTCATTAGGTGCATCCGATACTTTTATCGTTAATAAAAATCCATACTAATTTTACCCACGTCTTCCGCTGATTCCTTATACACGAACCTGTGTTGCCTAAGTGCAAGTTATTTTCCCTGGCCAAGTGCCAGGGTGGCGTAGTCGCTACATTTCTTTCCGTCAGCCCTCGGTGTGTTATGCCACAATTAAATGCTTTATGCTAAACGTTATACATGCTAAACATTACTCTAAATCATGACTGAACTCTCTTAACTGAGTTCTTTGCAAAGCTGAGTATTATACTATATTCATGATAAATAATGGTTACATGTATTAAGCTTGGATTTAAACTAATATAAGCAATGTTATATTTTATCTGAAGCATATTGCTAAATAATATGTGCAATATTTTTTGTTTTCATAACTATAATGTGTAATACTATTACGTGTTTGCATCATTTGTTGGAGCAGTTTCTGATAGAAGAATTTCCTCAGTATTAATAAAGTCTTATCTTATGCTATGCTATTCACATAGACAGCCATAGATAAAAGATACAAAAGTATAACAGCAGGAAGTGAGGGTTCAAGATCTTTAAATCCTGTAGGTATTAATAGTGGAATGAACAATCCAGCACTAATTTGAATTCCAATTTTAGCTTTGAGAGAAATACGTTGAGTTTTTTTTTTTTTTTTTTGTTCTTGTTTTTTTGTTTTTGCTCAATCAGTAATTGTAAATAGTGATATATATTATTTGAACTGTTACTACAGCTGGACTGCCACTCACAACCTCACGCCTTCGATAGAAGAATGTTTTGGCCATTTTTTTTCTCGAATCACCTTAGTGTTGTTTTTTTCTATACTTTATTAATAAGCTCCTGTCTTTCTATTTCCAGACTGTCGTTACTTTCTCCATTTGGATATGGAGGGAGATAGTTCACCTCTGCTCTCTCTGGTCTTTTGCAGTTTTTAGCAGGAAATCTCTCAAGGTGCCTTTCTTTTCAAGGAGTTGATAGGAAGTTCAGGAACAGGTACTTTTCTTTTCCTCATTTTAGTGCAGAAATTAGCCATCTTGTATTTAAGACGTTGCTGCCACCAGTGCATACCTGAAGATAATGTCCCAGGCTCTTGCAGGCATGGATGCTGCTTTAACAGAGCTTCTGCAACTGCCTGAATGTAAAGACCAGTGGGATAGGCAGTGTAGTGAATATCGCTTCTGCAAGTTTCTCAAGTAGGTCAGATGTCATGCTTGGATTCTAAAGGAGTGTGCCTTCCCTTTTATAAGCCTTGTTTCCTTCTTGAAGGGCCAAATTGACATTATATGAAAAGGTGGCTATCACAAACTTAGCTGGCCAAGATTCCGATTGATGTGCTGAGAGCTGTGATATAATGTTGGTGTCAGGTAAACTAAGTGAGCATCCTGGATAGACTGAGTTATTGGCACTGGAGAGGAGCAAGCAGCAGGCTCAATGATGGGAGTCAATGAGAAAACAACAGATGGTTCTGTCTTAACTAGTTTGATTGTGTCTTTGTCTTTTATCACATCTGTTGATGTCAGAGTAAAGAATTCATTATTAATATCTTTGTCCATGTACATGACATTATAGCTCCCTAGGAGTTGAAAATGATCCTGTGCTGCTGCCAGAAGTTCATCTATGGTCTAGTGTCAATTCTACAAGTACAATATTCTCAAGTAAACAGTGCACTGTGAAAAATTACCTATAGAATCTACCCAAAAAATGTGAGGTAACAATTTGCATTCAGTCTGTTTGGGTAAATTTCACGCTATACTGTTTGTAAAGAGTACCTAAATAAATCAGCTATAACATGGCAATTGAAATTAGGTAAAATCTATTCATAATATTAGACAATGAATTACAGTGGAACCCGGTTATGTCGCCGGCCTAGGGGACGCCAAAAAGCGTCGAGATAACCGATGATCTAAATAAATGAAAACCAAAATGGTGGCAATATATTAACATGCTTGAAATTTCTTTATGTACATGATGTGCGTTAATAAATGAGAATGTGCATGCACGTGTTTTTGGAGGTTTTTTACACAACAGTGTTGCCGCTATTTGTTTGATTGGTCATGCGGATCGAGATAACCTGTAATGCGGATAAGGAGGCAGAAGCCGAAGTAAACGCAAACAAAGTTTATTGAGAATACTCAGGAGATAATCCATGCAGCGAAGCAGTGATATCCAGTGGTGCCCTCCGGGAGCGCGGTCCACAAAGTTGTGATAGCAGAGACAGTTCGTGTAGAGAATCCACGGATCCACGCTATGAAAAGCGCAGCACTTGGCAGCAACAGATAAACGTTGTGCAGACAGCGTGAACATGGAAAACAGCAGGATCGGGGTAATCCGGGGTGCCTTTGAGAGAATGCGGAGTCCGAGAAGAAGGGTACGTAGCGGGATACGTATATGCGATTACACAGACCGCCATGAACCAACACATACGATCATGCACAAACAATAACGGACCGCAAGTGTGTGGAGGTGAGGGGCTTAAATAGGAGATGGGATGAGTGAGTGAATGAGAGTCAGGTGTGTGTGTGATCAGCATGACTGCGAGGAGCTCGCCCGCACGGGTGAAGAAGCAGGGTGCTTCGGGAAATGCTGTCGCCGAAGGGGGCGTGGCAGGGGGATTCCTGACATAAATGACATTAAGTGGCAAATTTGCCCCCCCTTGTGCTCGAGATATTAGGGTTCGGCGACATAAAAAAAAAAAAATAATCGGCATAACCGTTTAAAAAATGCTAAGACAAAGCGAGAATTTGGCGGTTCCACTTTAAAAACGTCGACTTATTAGGGTTGGCGAGTTAACCGAGGTCGAGATAAGTGGGTTCCACTGTACTTATTAAAAGTGAGTATTATTAACACCATTGTATTTTTTCAATGCATTTAACAATTGCTGTTATTAATTACCCAATATGACTGACCATTATTGAATCAGGAAGGTAAACTTACTAATAACATTAAAAATTTATCAGACACAGTAGATCATGAATTTTTTTAATAAACAACCAAAAATCAAACAAATGATTCTTTGCATATTCAACAAGATATTCAAATCTTGATCACAAGAAATTGAGTTTTTCCTTCAAACAGCATTATAAAAATACAAATAAAAAAATTAGGCTAACATTGCTCAAATAGTGTGTCTACTTGTTCATTAATTAAATTTAGAACGCCTATTTGTTCAAATAACAAACATCTATTTGAAATTTACCAATTACTGTATACTGAGACACTAATACTTGAATTGATGTATTTTTTATGTATACAATGAGATACATTTCAAAACATTTTGACATTAACAACAACAACAACAAAGGCAAGAAGCAGTCTATTCCATGAGTTTAATTTTGAGGCTGTGAACCTTCTTGAGACACTTGCCTCCATCTATCTCTAAAAGAAGTTTTTGAAATATTTCAAAAGTGTTCTTGAGCTTCTTGGGATATTCAAGGTTGAGGGCATAGATTAATCCTATCAACAACATGCATGCCTTGGTTTTGTATCCACACCCACTGCTCACTTGGATGCCCTCTATCACAATAGTTACATCAACTGGATTGTCCTCAGCCATGGGATTATGGATCAAAAGCACTTTCATAGTTTGTTTTGTTTTTGCCCTCCTGGTCATTTTTCATGTTTAACTGGCAGAAATAAACAACAATAAACTTTAATGCAAGCAATAAGTTAAGAAAAAAATGTAATGCTTGAACCTAATAACATTTATCAATCTAACCACATGCTGTAAATGAGAAAATTGTTCGTTTATGAGGCTGTCTGTAAACACCATTAAACAGTTGTTATCCGATGGAACTCCTCTTTGATCTAGGAAATAAGTAAATGGACAAAATAATGACAACTCTTCCAATGACGAGTAACTCCAAATTCACTTTTCAAATTCTAAAGATTTATATATGAAATATATTAGTAATATTTCTAATTTGCTTTATTTACACATTTAGGGGTATGATAGGTGTTTGTAGGAATAAAGGTTGGAAACTATTGGCGTTTATAAATACATTAGTGAAAAAGAATAAAAAATATAATTATTCTTACTTGAGTCTCAGTGAATAAAGCTGGCCACCTCTCTTTAAAGACACTGATAGCTGGGCAGAGAGTCACCACCTCCTCTCTTCGAATTGAAAAGGTATAGACACATGCAGACTGGTATAAACATTTACATTTGCAACATTCCATTTAACATTTCAACATAACATAATTCTTAAATATTGACACATATATGGCATTGAACTAATCATAATTCATGGCTGCACATCTTAAAGTCAGTCATAACAGAAAAATGTGTGCAAATGAGTCCATAGCCCCTTGTTGAAAAGCTGCAATTAGGTAGGTAGTTTGTACTGATATAAATTAGTGCTTTTCAACAAGGGGCTATGGACATAATTAAAAAACAAAACAAAACAATGTTTTAAATTTCAACACTATAGTGTATTCAGCAATTGTGCATAAATTAAGCCTACTCAGGATTTTTGTATAATGGAGTAGACAATTGTAGGCTTAATTTATGCACAATTGCTGAATTTAAAATTAAACTATATGTGAACTCCTCGTCCAACATAGAACAATGACCACAATCTTATGACAGATAAAACTAAGTGCCCATTTTTTTTTATACATGATAAATATGCAGGCTAAAAAGTTATCTTACCGTCAGCACTGAAGCTTGACAATGTAGTCAACTTCCACAATCCAGCTCGCCCAACGAACATGTGAACACGGAGAAACTGCACTGCTTCAAGTCAAGTCAAGAAGCTTATATTATATATATATATATATATATATATATATATATATATATATATATATATATATATAAAATCATAGACATTTTACAGATTTGAATGATGAATTGTTTTTATCTGTACGATCAATAGACAGTAATTTAAGTTCGTTTCTCCATTGTGAGAGAAAAACCCACAAAACGCCACCTAGAGGGTAAATTATGTAAAACATGGCGGATTTGGTGTTTGATTTGAGACTTGGCGCAGAAATAAAACAAAAGTTTACTGATTAAAAATGTTTTTATCTGGAGTTTATTGTTTTATTTTTTTATTTTATATCTAAGTAAAGAAGGGACTTCGTGAATAAATGTATTTTTTGCCGAAGGTTTTAATTTCGCGTATTTTATATTTAGATATTTATTTATGTATTTAAATTTTTTATAAAAATGGTAAAAACAGAAATGCGTGCTGAATTGATAGCGTGTTAACATTTAGTGCCGTTTACAATAATTGTAATTTTGACAGCCAAATATAGATATAAATTAATACAAAAACGAATTAAAAACGTTACCGAATGAATGTATCCAGGCTGAAGATCCACATATAGAACACAAGCAGAGAAAAGATGATGATGATCATGAATGTGTCTGTTCTCAGTCATGTTTAATTACTGACTCCCTCTGTCTCATCCACATTAACCCCAAACTTCTTGCTGCCTTCTGCCTGCTGATTCTTATCTCCATAAACTAGTCTACATCTGAGGTGAGTGAGATCCAGGACTTTATACACCAGTGGATTTAAAAAAGACGCACAGTAACAGGAAATCAGTTGTTCGGCTGAAATCGGTGCACAGTGAAAATAAAAAAATATATATTTCACTAAATCAATGGATTAAAACTAAAGTAACGAGCCGGTTTTGAAAATGTAAGAAGTAAAAAGTACAGATATTTGTGTAAAAATATAATGAGTAAAAGTAAAAAGTTGTCTGAAAAATGAATAGTGGAGTAAAATACTGATACCAGAAAAATCTACTGAAGTACAGTAACGAAGTATTTGTACTTCACTACTTCCCACCTCTGACTGGAAGCAGTGCAGCCGAGAGAAACGCTACGAAATAAAGAGAATAAACTGTTGTGAATAAATTAATACAATTTAATAAAACAAATATTAGAATGTAGGTAGTAAATTTAGATCAGTGCTTCTGATAGTGTTTAGGCCAGCAGAGAAGACTTTGCTGACCCTGACTGCCGCCACTGCAAGTAAATCATGCAGTACATCTGGTGGGTAAACTGTTGTCACATGAAAATAATTAAATCTTTGAGTAACTGCACATTGATTTTTACTCCATGGCTATGGGAGGCACTAACCAATGCTGCTCCAACATCTAACTGGTGTTTCTCTTTTGTTCTACCAGGGAATGATCCTGTCCTCACTTCAAGTTTCTGAAATTGCAACCGTACAAAATCTGCAAATGTAAGACCTAATAAAACTTTCAAGAAACCCACTGACTGAGTGAGCGCCAAGGTTTCTGCAATCACAGAAAATACTGTGCCTTTTATAATTTTTCCCAAACCTGTCACAAAAATGCCATTCTCTTCAAAGCATTTCAAATCTGTCTTACATGAAATGGCAGAGTAAATTGGTGATAGTGTAGACCTTATTCCAGATTAAATATCAGCCAACACCCAGTAAACACCTGTTACCTTGTGCTTTTTTTTGCGGGAGGTTCCTGGAGGAGTCGTCACAGTAGAGTAGAAGTGAAAGTCTGCTCTCCAGAGAGAATCTGTTATTCTTGAAGTGGGAATCATCATGAAAATAACTGTACTGGCATGAAGTACCACAGCGCTGTGCATTCTTCAAAACCTTCTTCTGAATATCACTATTTTTTTTACTGTTTGCTATGCTATTTACCAAATCTGTGATCACTAATTCTTTAACAGAGCAGTTTTTCTTTTTCTTTCGGCTTCTCCCATTAGGGGTCGCCACAGCGGATCATCCATCTCCATACCCCCCTGTTCTCTACATCTGCCTCTTTCACACCAACTACCTGCATGTCTTCCCTCACCACATCCATAAACCTCCTCATTGGTCTTTCTCTTTTCCTCCTTCCTGGTGGCTCCATTTTTGTAGGTAGGTAGGTAGGTAGGTGGGTGGGTAGGTAGGTAGGTAGGTAGGTAGGTAGATAGATAGATCTTTGTCATTGCATTGTACAGGTACACAGCAACGAAATGCAGTTTGGCATCTGCCAGAAGTGCAAAATGTAGCTATCGTGCAAAAGTGCAGATAAATATGTGGCATATTTACAGCAAGTGATAAAGTGATAAATATGTAAACATATGTACAGTGAATAAATATAAAGGCAGTAACAGTGCAGAAATGCGGACATCATTTAGAAGTACAGAGATGGTACTGAGGCTATGGCATTGAAGAGGAAATGTGCAGAATTGAAAGGTTAAAAGATTATGGCATTTTAGAAGTTAGCAAGTCGAATAAACAGTCTACTATATATATATATATATATATATATATATATATATATATATATATATATATATATATATATATATATATATGGGCAAAATGTACAGTAGGGATATAAAGATACATAGATAAATGTAGTGCAGATGTAATGAGTAATAAAAAAATATGGAATATGTACATGTATAGTACAGAGGTTATACACAGTTTTTTGTTTTGTGTTTGTTTTGTAGTGATTTAGCGGTGTAGTGTAGAGTTCAGTAGTGTGATGGTGAATGGAAAAAAGCTGTCCCTGAACCTGCTGGTTCTGGTGCGCAAGTTCCTATATCTCCTTCTTGGTGGAAGGAGGATAAACAGTTTATGAATGGGATGTGTCCTTGATAAATGTTGTGAGCTCTGCGCAGACATCTGCTGTGGTGAAGGTGTTCAATGGCAGGTAGTTGGGTGCCAGTGATGCGTTGGGCTGTTTTGACCACCCTTTGCAGGGCTTTGTGTTCACACACAGTAGAGCCTCCGTACCATATAGTGATGGAGTTGGTCAGGATGCTCTCAATGATGCAGCAGTAGAAACTCGTTAAAATATCCTGGGGACAGATGAGATTTCTTGAGACTTCTCAAGAAGTACAGGCGCTGTTGTGCTTTTTTAACCAGGGCTGAAGTGTTCTGCTGCCATGTCAGATCCTCAGAGATGTGAACTCCCAGGAACTTAAAGCTGGAGACTTGTTCTACCTCAGTTCCATTGATGTTGACTGGTAGAGGTCTCCTGCTGTTGGATTTCCGGAAGTCCACAATGAGCTCTTTGGTCTTCGTGGCGTTCAGGGTCAGGTTGTTGGTGGCACACCATGCTGCCAGATTACGGATCTTTTCCCTGTAGGCCGATTCGTCGTTGTTGTCGATCTGGACGACCACGGTGGTGTCATCTGCATACTTGATGAAGATGTTGGAGTTATACAGGGGAGCACAATCGTGGGTGAACAGGGAGTAGAGTAGTGGGCTCAGAACACAGCCCTGTGGGATGCCAGTGTTTAGAATGAGGGTTAAGGATACCTGGTTGCCCAACCTGACAGATTGAGGTCTGTTGGTGAGAAAGTCCAGAATCCATCTGCAAGTGGAGGTGCAGATACCCAGGTCACTGAGCTTAGTGATCAGTACAGTGGGGAGGACTGTATTGAACGCAGAGCTAAAGTCAATGAACAGCATTCTGATGTAGGTGTTGCTTTTATCCAGGTGGGTGAGGGCTGAACGAAGAGCTGTGAAAACTGCATCCTCTGTTGACCTGTTCGGGCGATAGGCAAACTGGTGTGGGTCCAGTGTAGGTGGTAGGCCCGCAGTGAGGTGATTCAGGACCAGTTTCTCAAAGCACTTCATAGCAATAGGGGTGAGTGCAACGGGGCAAAAGTCATTCAGGCATTCGGCAGCTGAGTGCTTAGGCACAGGTATGATGGTAGTGGTCTTCAGGCATGTAGGAACCATGGCTTAGGCCAGTCACAGGTTGAAAATGTCAGTGAAAACCTGTGCCAGTTGTCCAGCGCATATCTTAGAGCACGTCCTGGTATGCCATCCGGGCCAGCTGCCTTGCGTGCATCCACTCTGCTAAACACTGAATAGACGTCCGTTGTTGAGAGTGAAAGTGGGCTGTAAGCTGTAGAAAAGTCTGTGGTTGAGGTCAAATGTCCTGTGCTTTGGTCGAAACGAGCAGAAAATCGATTGAGTTCTTCCGGTTGGAAGTCACTGCTGGTTGGTTGAGCTATAATAGCTCCTTCGGGATGTGCAGACTGTTTGCTGATAGCTGCATGCAGTTCCTCCATAGCTAGCTTAACATTAGCATCCGGCGGAATGTACACTGCAGTCACAACAATGGCTGAGAATTCTCTCGGTAAATAAATGGGTCTGCACTTAATCATCAAATACAGTCCCTGAAAAAAGTCTTGTCGCTTGTGTACAAAGTGACCTGAAGTGCAAAACGAAACTGTCAAAAGGTATTCTAATATTCATAGCTTGGTAAAGCCCATTAGGTCAATTTTTGCAAAGACATAAGTGTTGCCAGTCATTTTGAACTGCAGCAGAGCTCCACGAGACCTGGTCACCTGAATTCCCTGTGTCAACCAGAACAGTTTGTCGGATTCTGTCTCGAAATGGCCTCCATGGTCGAATCAGTGCCCAGAAGCTGGCACTAAACAAAACACAATTGAAAAACCATGTGGCATTTGCCAAGGCACACAGCCTGCTTAAAGGATGGACGCTGGAAAAGTGGCAGAAGGTGGATCTTTCAGATGAATCTTCTGTTGAATTACACCACAGTCGCCGCAAATATTGCAGGAGACCTACTGGAGCCTGCATGGATCCGAAATTCACCCAGAAAACAGTGAAGTTTGGTGGCGGAAAAATCATGGTCTTGAGTTACATCCAGTATGGGGGTGTGTGAGAGATCTGCAGGGTGGAAGGCAACATCAATAGTCTAAAATACCAAGAAATCTTAGCTCCCTCTTATATTCCCAACCATAAAAGAGGCCAAATTCTGCAGCAGGAATCTCCACATCAAAGTTCCTCAAGGCGAAGATCAAAATGCTCCAGGATTGGCCAGCCCAGTCACCAGACATGAACATCATTGAGCAAATATGGGGTAGGATGAAAGAGGAAGCAAGGAAGACGAAACCAAAGAATATTGATGAACTCTGGGAGGCATGCAAAACTGCTTTCTTTGCTCTTCCTGATGACTTCAATAAATTGTATGAATTGTATAAATATGTATGCCAAACCGCATGGATGCAGTCCTTCAAGCTCATGGAAGTCATACAAGATATTAAATTTGTATCTCACAGCACCACTACTTAATTTGCTGACATATTTTTGTATTTGCAGTAAATTTGTTCAATTTCTGTATAGGCGACAAAACTTTTGTCTTGCCAAAATTTGACATTTCTGTCTTGATTAAATGATAATTCTTTTTTCAGTGAAACTAATTTTTTTCAGTGCATTAAACATCATTTTGGAGGGTTTTAGCTTTTCATAGGAGTTATTTCTAACACCAATTGATTAATTAAAAGTCAGGTTAATAGCAGGTGTTTCTACAAAATAGATAAGAGACAAGACTTTTGTCAGGGACTGAACTCTAAATGAACAGAACAATGACTTTCAGTAACAGTAGAGTCCGTGCACCATGAGTTGTTAACATAAATGCACAGACCTCTACCTCTGCGTTTACCAGTGTCTTCTGCTGTCCTGTCTGCCCGAAAAACACTGCGACCCCCGAGCTCAATGGCACTGCTGGAAATGTTGTCGTTGAGCCATGTTTCAGTAAAAATCATGACATTACAATCCTTAATCCGTTTGTGTGATGATATCCTGAGCAGCAGCTCATCCATTTTATTTGCAAGAGACCATACATTAGCAAGGAAAATTGCTTGGAATTGATGGTTGTTGCGGGTTTAGCCTTAGCCTAGCCCTGATGCCGCCTCGCTTGCCCCTCCTTTGTTTACGGTTTTGGCGCCGGCGCTGTGGTCTCGCTGTCGGACGAGCAGGATTAGCGATCCGCAGTGTTCGGGCGATTTCCAGAGGGACTTCAAAGTCTGTTGAAAGCCTGTATCTGTAAGTGTGGCCGATGTCTAATAATGCTTGTTGGCTGTACGAGATGTGTGCAAGCCTGTTCCGAGTGAATAAACTTGTTGTTGATGGAGAAATTGCTATTAAATTGCAAAATCTGGAGAGACGCTGGGCGTTGTGCACGCGCCACCATCTTGGTCATAAGTATACAAATATAACTCATCTCCCTCCTCTGCATATGTCCAAACCATCTCAATCTCGCCTCCCTCACCTTGTTACCAAAACGTCCTACATGCGCTGTCTCTCTAATAAACTAATTTCTAATCTTGTCCATCCTCGTCACTCCCAACGAAAACCTTAACATCTTCAGCTCTGCTACCTCCAGCTCCACCTCCTGTCTTTTACTAAATGCCACTGTCTCTAATGCATACAACAACATCGCAGGTCTCACTACAGTCCTATAAACTTTCCCTTTCACGCTTACAGATACTCTTCTATCACAAATCACTCATGTCACTCTTCTCCACGCACTTCACCCTTCACACTTCACTGCTGTCACACTGTCCTCATATATGTCCTGCACTACCCTCACATACTTCTCTGACACAACAGACTTCCTCATACAATACCACAACTCCTCTCTCAGCACCCTGTCTTACGCTTTCTCTAAATCCACAAATACACAATGCAATTCCTTCTGTCCTTCTCTATACTTCTCCATCAACATTCTCAAAGCAAATAAAGCATCTGTGCTGCTCTTCCTCGGCATGAAACCATACTGCTGCTCACAGATGGTCACCTCATCTCTCAGCCTGGCTTCCACTACTCTTTCCCATAACTTCATGGTGTGACTGATCAACTTAATTCTCCTGTAGTTACTGCAGGTTTGCACATCTCCCTTATTCTTAAAGATCGGTAACAGCACACTACTTTTCCATTCCTCAGGCATCCTCTCACCTTCCAGAATCTTGTTAAACAATCTGGTCAAAAACTCCACTGCCATCTCTCCTAAACATCTCCATGCTTCTACCGGTATGTCATCTGGTCCAACCGACTTTCCACTCTTCATCCTCTTAATCGCTGCTCTCACTTCCTCCTTACTAATCCTATCCACTTCCTGCTTCACTAACTCCACATCATCCAACCTTCTCTCGCTCTCATTTTCTTCGTTCATTAGCTGCTCAAAATACTCCCTCCACCTTCTCAACACACTCTCCTCACTAGTCAACACATTTCCCTCTCCATCCTTTATTGCTCTAACTTGCAGTACATCCTTCCCAGCTCGGTCCCTCTGCCTGGCCAATCGGTATAAATCCTTTTCTCCTTCCTTAGTGTCCAACCTCTTATACAGCTCCTCATATGCCTTTTCTTTGGCTTTCGCCACATCCCTCTTCACCTGCTGCCGCATCTCCTTGTACTCCTGCCTACTTTTCTCATTACCCTGTCGATCCCACTTCTGTTTTGTTAACCTCTTTCTCCTTATGCTCTCCTGCACTTCCTCATTCCACCACCACGTCTCCTTGTCTTGCTTTCTATTTCCAGATGTCACACCAAGTACTTTTTTAGCTGCCTCCCTCATCACTCCTGCAGTAGTTTCCCAATCATCCAGCACCTCTTCACCACCAGTGAACCTCACACTACACTTATCCTCCTTCAGTTTCCACCATCTTATTCTTCTTTCAGTTCTCACTCTCCTCCTCTTCTTCTTCACCTACAAAACCATCCTACAGACCACCATCCGATGCTGTCTAGCTACACTGTCCTCTGCCAACACCTTACAGTCTCCAATCTCCTTCAGGTTGCATCTCCTACATAGAACATAGTCCACCTGTGTGCACCTTCCTCCACACTTATACGTAACCCTATGATCATCCTTCTTCTTAAAATACTTATTCACCACTGCCATTTCCATCCTTTTTGCAACATCTACCACCATCTGCCCTTCCACATTCCTCTCCTTTAGGCCATACCTACCATAACCTCCTCATCACTTCTGTTCCCTTCACCTACATGTCCATTAAAGTCTGCACCAATCACCAATCGTTCATTTCTAGGTACACCATCTACCACTTCATACAAATTTACTCCAGAATCTTTCCTTTTCCTCCATCTCACAGCCGACTTGTGAAGCATAGGCACTGATGACATTTATCTTCATCCCTTCAACTTCCACCTTCACGATCATCACCCTATCAGAATTTCTCTTCACCTCCACTACACTCTTACTGTACTCTTCCTTCAGAATCACCACTACACCATTTCTTTTTCCATCCACACCATAATAGAACAGTTTAAACCCACCTCCAATGTTTCTGGCCTTACTCCCTTTCCACTTGGTCTCCTGAACACACAACATATCTACCTTTCTCCTCTCCATCATATCAGCTCCCTCTCTCCCTTTACCAGTCATAGTGCCAACATTTAAAGTACCAACCCGAACCTCTACTCTCCTCCACTTCTCCTTTCCCTGCCGTCTCTGTAGACATCTTCTCCTTCTCCTCCTTTGGCCAACAGTAGCACAATTTCCACCAGTACCCTGTTGGCTAACGATACCTGCGGCGGTTGTTGGTAACCCGGGCCTCGACCGATCCGGTATGAAATTCTTAATCGTGGCCCGCATTTTCCATTTGGCACATGTTTTAAGCTGGATGCCCTTCCTAACGCAACCCTCCGCATTTATCCAGCTTGGGACCGGCACTAAGAGTTCACTGGCTTGTGCCTCCCTAATGGCTGGGTTATTGGCAGTTATTGAGCAGTTATTGGATTTTAATGTGTTATGGACATTGTTTCTGATCACAGGTGGGGATGCTAAACCCACAATAAATTGAATCTCCTCGACAATGACATCAATACATCTACTAGGCAAATTAAAGATGCAGTCCAATTTCAGTAGTAAAGAATTGAATATATATTGCTGCTGAAGTCTTTAAAAACACATGAATAGTTTCCTGCTTTTTTAGAGCTCCAAGGTATTTAAAATATTGCCTCTCTGAGTTACACTTACACAAATTACATACCAGACATGTAAATGAAACAATTTGCCCAACTGTTCAGCTTGAGTATGCTCTCTCAATAAATGTGTGTGAAGTGAAGGACAATGAGTACAAGCAGGGTACCGACCAACCTTTTCCAGTCTTTAGATGTTTCAATCTATAATGTTTTAAGAGCGCTAAGCATTTTGAAGTTCTAAAGCTAAAATTTTTGCATGGCCAACTCAGAACACGTAACACTAATTCTCTTAGATCACACCAGGGTTGGAAAACATTGATTTATCCCTCTCTCTAGACCTCAATGTCCACTGTCTTGGCTGTAAGTGTATTGTCACCCTCTAAATAAAGATACAATTTGTTATACAATGATGTAAAACACTTAGTTTGCAGTGAAGAATAGGAAAAAATTACAGCAACATTATAAAATGCAAATACCTGCCTAAATGTGATTATTGGACCAATAACTCCTATTTACTCCTAATTTTATACTCACAGTCTCATGTGCACTGTATAAAAAACCCTGATATGATACTGTTTACCTCCTGTTGATAGAAGCATGTGTTAACAAAACATTGCTTTTAACCAACAAATTACAGACTGTTTAACATTTTTACCAGATATGACAGGACTCGCATGAGAGGCTTTAGACTTAAAAGTTTAATTAAGTTTAATCTGCTGTGCCATATTTAAAAATGATTGCTCTATATCCACTCTAAAATGTTTGTTAAGCATAATCAATTCTGTGATCCTGTATGGCTTATTCAAGAACGGGGCAAAAAATATATTTTATAACATTCTAAACAGTTAACATTGCATTATTAATATAAATGTTTCTAATGGAAACACCTGAGATGGTGTGGAGAATGCTCAGGCAAAACACACTGTTTCTCTATAGCATTTTTATAATATTAGTTATAAACTGGTAAGTTATTAGTTATAAACTAGTTTTTATTATGTCTCGTGGTCATTTTTAGGAAATGTGGTAAAAGATGCTAGAATTAAATTATTCTTTATTTTAACTTACTGCATGTCGGCAGTGATCTAACAATATATTGTGCTCTTTCTGATTCACTAATGAATATTTGATCTTTTTAATTGTATTTTTCTTCTATTTCTCTTCTCATATATAGCATGGTGGGCCAACTCAGGTCACCACAGACCAAGCCTATGGACACAAGCTTGGACATATCTGGTTTAAATAAATTACACTTAATGGTGAAAATTGTTGTGTCACCATTGGTGAGCCTTACCAGGATGAAGCAGTCACTATCAAAGAATGGATTACGTGATTTATTATAATAATTATTTAAATAATGAGCCTAGATTAATAATACCTTGGTTGCAAACTATATATTAATTCTCTGGGGGTCTGTGTAGGGTGTAATATTGCTAACAAAGAAGCAAAAGTGAAAGTAACCAATACCGGGGCAAATGTTCCTTTCACGATAATTGAATTGCCTTTTTTGTGTCTTTTTTTTTTTTTATTCTCACACCTTCTATGAAAAATGTCCTAATGCAAAAAATGCTCCTAATGCAGTTTTAACTTTAAATCCTGCTACCTTTGTGTTTTCCACACATTCCAACAATAGTTGTAATGTTTTCATTTAGCACTGCTACAGGATACTGGTCTCTGCTCAGTTCCACTGAAGCACATTGAGGTGAGAATCTGGAGAAAGCTCTGTACACAATGGACAACAGGCAAAATCAGTATTGGATGCCCATGTTTTTCCAGCCCTCAGGTGGCACTGCATCAAAAACAGGCATGATTCTTTAATGGAACTCACTTAATGAGCTCAGAAACACCTCCGAAAATCAATGTCTGTAAACACACTTCATTTTACAGTCCACAAATGTAGGTTAACTAGTGTTAACCTACATCATGCAAAGAAGAACCAGTACACAGAAGCGCCAGCATTTCAACCTGCGTTTAGAAGGATGTTCTGTAACCACTAGTTCAACAGTAAAAGACCTGGGAGTTATTTTAGAGCAACTTGTCTTTTAAAGATAATATCAACCATATTACAAAAAAAGCCTTCTTCCACCTTAGAAATATTTCTAAGATAAGAAACATGTTGTTTATATCTGATGCAGAGAAGCTCGTCCATGCGTTCATGACCTCCAGACTGAACTATTGTAATGTATTACTAGGTGGTTGTCCTGCATCATTAATAAACAAGCTACAGTTTGTCCAGAATGCAGCAGCCAGAGTTCTCACAAGGTCGAGAAAATATCACCATATAACCCCAATCTTCTCATCCCTACACTGGCTTCCTGTTAAGTTTCAAATCCACTACAAACTACTGCTACTTATCTACAAAACTCTAAATGGTTTATCTCCATGTATCTCTCCAGTCTTCTAACATGCTACAATCCATCACGCTCCCTGAGATCTCAAAACTCTGGACTTCTAGTAGTTCCTAGAATAGCAAAGTCCACTAAAGGTGGTAGAACATTCTCACATTTAGCTCCTAAACTTTGGAACAGTCTTCCTGACAGTGTTCGGGGCTCAGACACACTCTCCCAGTTTAAGTGCAGATTAAAAACGTATCTTTTTAGCAAAGCCTACACATAACACACATCACATCATAACCTTGTGCTCCAGAACATCTGATCACATGCACATTATCAACTTGTGCTTGTTAATATCATGAACAGCAGCTATGCTAATTCCTCTCCAGTCAGATGTTGGATTATTTTATAAGTTGCTCCTGGTTCCACAAAATTAACTGTTGAAAGGACATTACGACTGTTGAAAGGACATTACTCTTAATCACACACTCCGCTGCTCATGTTAGTTCTCACTCTCTGGTATTTTGTATTGTTTTAAGATTTATTATCACACTCTTGATATCACCCAAGTGAGGATGGGTTCCCTTTTGAGTCTGGTTCCCCTCAAGGTTTCTTCTTCATAACATCTAAGGGAGTTTTCCACAGTCGCCCCAGGATTCATTTTTAATCACTTTAATTTTTAAGGTCTATAAAGCTGCTTTGAGTCAATATCTATAATCTAAAAAAAGCTATAGTAATAAATTTGAATGTAAACTTGTTCCCATTTGTGTCAGTTTGTTTATTGATACTTGATAGTTGCAGTCTACTTTGTGTTTTGTTTAGTCCAAAAACTCTCCAGTCTCAAGTTGCCTTTTGTAAGTATGTATTTTATGCTTGCTGGTTCTTTTTTTTTTTTTTTTTTTAAAAGACATTTTGCCTCTATATTTATTTTTTTGGACTTTCTAATAATGGAGATTGAACAAGGCCTTAAACAATGCTAAACTGCATATTCATCACATGGCTTATTGCAACAGCATGGCTTCAAATTAGTGTCTGGGTGTTGAACTGGCCTGCCTGCAGTCTAGACATTTAAAAATATATAGCACCTAATGTGGGGAAAAAATAAAACAAAAACTAAAATACTAAAAACTAAAAAACTGATGAGCAAATAAAATACTGTACAAGTGGGACAACATTTCACTCCCAAAACTCCAGCAAATGGTTTACATAATTCCCAGCAGATGTCTGCGCACAACATTATCAGGAACTCTTCCCATCCCAGTCATGAATTGTTTAACCTTCTTCCATCAAGAAGGAGATACAGGAACTTGCGCACCAGAACCAGCAGTTTCAGGGACAGCTTTTTTCCATCCACCATCACACTACTGAACTCTTCACTAAACCGCTAAATCACAACAAAACAAAACAAAACAAAAAGGGCTGGGACGATTTACTAATCTGGCGATTCAATACTATCCCGATACTTTTGTGCCGATTTAATACATATTGCGATTCTGTAGCTATTGCGATTCATTGTTTAAATTGTGATTTGTGTTTGCTTAATAAAGATTAGACAATGAATACTTGATCATACCCTTAAAGAGACTGTATATGAGTTATATTAACAAAAACAATGCATCACATTTTTATGAATTTTTATTTCAGGAGCATATACATACATAGTGCATAAAGAACCTTGAACCATAAAACTTTCAAGTACCAATAACTTGAATATAATATTTAAATGTGCAACAAAATAACTAAAAACAATACTCTCTGAAATAAAATAAAAGTGCTGTTTAAACTGTTCCAATGTCCAACTCAGTCAAGGTGCTAATATCCTTCTCTCTCTTCCTCACCTCAGGTGAGAGCAGTGCAGCTGTTACTGCAGCCTGTTGCTCCAGAAAACATTCAACCATGTCATAGGCACTTTTCCATCTCGTTAAAACGTCTGTTAGAAGTTTGTGCACAGGGAGCTCCAGTAACGTAAGTTGGAAATCCAGTGATGCGTCGTACTCGTCCGAGTAACTTCCAGCAGCGGGCAGCTTCAGTGCACGCTGTGAGGTCAGATTATGAGTGTGCGCGTAGCACTTAATATGGAGAAAGCCGGTTAATTGGGCAGCGATAACCATATTAGACGCATTTTCTGTGACTAAAGCAGGGTCTTTATCCGTTAAACAATTCTTAAAGAGCTTTACTTCCCTGCCTCTGCCATGGTTTTGATTTCTCTCGCCAGCTTAAAACGGATGAGACGTCATCTAATACAGACAACAACAAAATACGTTTGGCCCTCTGTTGGAATAAAAGTGGTAACGTCTTCCCACCACCTCTCTGGAAAAGTAAAATAATTAAATATATATCGATTCTGAGGTAAGCAAATTAATCTCAAAATCGTTTTAAAAAGAATCGCGATAGTTTGGTGAATCGATTTTTTCTCCCGCCCCTAATATATATATATAAGACTCGTTTATTCATCTTGCACATTTCTTAAATGCCATAATCTTATAACCTTCCACTTCTGCACATTTCCTCTTCAATGCCATAGCCTTAGAACCATTTATCTGTACTTATTAATGATGTCCACGTCTCTGCACTGTTATAGCCTTTATATTTAGTCACTGTACATATGCTTACATACAGTATATCACATGCTGTAAATATGCTACATATTTATCTGCACTTTTTGCACGATTGCTACATTTTGCATTTCTGGTAGCTGCCAAACTGCATTTCGATGCTGTGTCCCTGTACAAAGATCGATCTGTCTGTCTGTCGATTTACCTCCCCCTGTATCTAACCTGCGTTTGCACACTTGCCCTCACAGTTTGAAACAATATTTTTTTGTGTTTGCATGATAAACAAGTATTATTACAGTTTTTCTCAGTTGCTTTGGAGAGTTTCTCATCTGAGAAACTCTCCAAAGCAACTGAGAAAAACTGTAATAATAATGTAAGAAATGAAATTCTCAAAACTACTTCACATCATTTAGTCATTTGTGCTCATCATAATTTCTCGTTGCTTTGATCAAATTGCGAATGCTTTGGTACATCATTTAATCGATTGTGTACAAGTGTCTGCTTTTTCCCCGCATTCAGTTGTTTATGTCATGATGATCAAAATGTATTATACTAGTTTCACCTAAATGGTCTTAACCCCCAAAACATTAGGCATCAGTTCGTTGCATAAGTCAACGAATGCAAAATGGTTAAACCAGTTGTCAAAATTGGTCAAGCTCTTCTTCACAGTTCTATTAAACTTTTTTGGTAAATGTGTCTTGATGAATTGTGCAGATGAACCTTGAATGTCACTAATGAAGGAGCGTGTTCACTTTCAGATCAACCAATAATCAACTAGTTCTCAAATAGGTCAAGTCTGAATCTCGTGAACCTTTACTGTAATTGGCAAATGTGTATAAAAAAAGAGCAAAACACAGATTTACAATTGTTGAAAATGGATGAACAGCTAGAAAACGAACATGGTCAAGAGCCAGGAATAAGGATGCATGTTGGAAGGGTAAGGAGGCAAAATAGAGGAAGAGGAAGAGGAAGAAGAGGCCAGAGACAAACTCATTTCAGATGAAATTAGAGCCACTATTGTGGACCATGCAGGGTACCAACCTTAGCCACTCTTAGGTCCCAAGCCCGGATAAATGGGGAGGGTTGCGTTAGGAAGGGCATCCAGCATAAAAACGTGCCAAATCAAACATGTGGATGAGCCGCTGTGGCGCCCCCTAATGGGAGAAGCCGAAAGAAAGTTATTGTGGACCGTGTTGTCAATCATGGCCTCACAATGGTATTGAAGGGGATGATATCTGTTGTGATGTGGATGAAAATCTGTGGCCCGACAGACTGGGACGTCAGGGGGTAGAGACAGATTATACTGTATAGTGCAGCATGCACAGTTCTGCCTAAGAAGTGTTTCTTATGTTTACCTTTTGGAATTTTAATTTGTGTCGTTTTATTTTCTATTACAATGACATTATATTGTATTTTTTAGTCAGTCCACTAATAAAGAACAATAAAAAAGAATGTGAAGTCTCTTACAATCAGTATCCCACATACAGTAATGTGTAAATTTGTGCTGTTGAAATTCATAGTTGCCAATTCAGCCCTGTGCAATTTCAATACTTGTATCCAAAACATAGTTTACATCAGGAAATACTAAAATAAAGCAGTGTCATAGTAAAACTATCTTGTTCATAAACAATGATAAAAGGACTTGTTATTTTGATGGTAATGAGATGTTCATTGACACAAATACTTACTTTTGAGAGAAGTAGTAAGGATTTTGAGCAAAAAACAGGCTTTTGCAAGAAATCCAATGTATTGTGCGGTTTGTACACATTGTTTTGAGAATGCACTTACTGATTTGCAAATCTTAAGGATGATTCGAGGAAAACGCTCCGAAGCAACTGAAAAACTGTAAGTAGAAGTACATATACTCATGTTTTAAAATACGTGGGTAAAGATTTAAGTACTGATTACACTTTTTTACTCAAGTGAAAGTAAAGTATTGGCTTTGACATGTACTTAAGTAAAAAGTAGTTATTACTTCTACCTGTTTTAGTGTCACATATAAAGTTATAGATAGATAGAGAGACAGACAGAACCTTATCATCATCATTGCATTGTGCAGGTACACAGCAAATAAATGCAGTTTGGCATCTACCAGAATTGCAAAAAGTAGCAATCATGCAAATAGTGAAGATAAATATGTAGCATATGTACAGCATGTGAATAAATATAAAGGCTATAACAGTGCAGAGATGTGGACATCATTATGAAGTACAGATAGATGCTCTAAGGCTATGGCATTGAAGAGGAAATGTGCAGATAGGCAAGCTGAATAAACAAGTCTACTATATATATATATATATATATATATATATATATATATATATATATATATATATATATATATATATATATATATATATATATATATATATACAGTACAGACCAAAAGTTTGGACACACCCTCTCATTCAAAGAGTTTTCTTTATTTTCATGACTATGAAAATTGTAGATTCACACTGAAGGCATCAAAACTATGAATTAACACATGTGGAATTATATATGGAATTATATACATAACAAAAAGTGTGAAACAACTGAAAATGTCATATTCTAGGTTCTTCAAAGTAGCCACCTTTTGCTTTGATTACTGCTTTGCACACTCTTGGCATTCTCTTGATGAGCTTCAAGAGGTAGTCACCTGAAATGGTCTTCCAACAGTCTTGAAGGAGTTCCCGAGATGCTTGGCACTTGTTGGCCCTTTTGCCTTCACTCTGCGATCCAGCTCACCCCTAAACCATCTCGATTGGGTTCAGGTCCGGTGACTGTGGAGGTCAGGTCATCTGGCGCAGCACCCCATCACTCTCCTTCTTGGTCAAATAGCCCTTGATGCCTTCAGTGTGACTCTACAATTTTCATAGTCATGAAAATAAAGAAAACTCTTTGAACGAGAAGGTATGTGCACACACACACACACACACACACACACACACACACACACACAGGCTATCAAAATTAGAGAACAATTTACAAACAATTAAACAATTCTGAAATAATGTCATCTTCACTGCTCAACAGTTGAAAGTTTTTGTCCTGTCTATACCATGCTACCAGAACACCTTTTCCACAAAATAACTAAGGCATTGTTAGGAAGATTTTCCTCTCAGGTCCTTATGCTCTCTCTTTACCACACTGTAGAGGCCTCGGAACAATGAAAGAACAACCCACACGAATCAAATCACGTCTGGTTTATTCAAGATCACTGTTCAAAAAAAATGTATCAGAACAAAGTTTTTATATACACAGCTTTGCAACAAAGGTGCCACGGAGGCGGGGTTATTGCGCAATGGGAGGGAGTCAACGTCCCTTCTCGCGAGATGAGCATCTGACTAGGCAGTAAAACACAGGAGGTGAAAACAGATGTTCGTTGTAAATAAAACAGAACATAATCCTCTCCTATATACTTTTCGTGCTGTACCCAGGCTCAGCATTAATCAACATTGTTATTTTAAAGCCAGCTAAGACATAGGTATGTATAAGGAGGAACAGAATATACACATAGAAAAACAGGAACATGTTCGGTGACCTTCAACTACTCCTGCCAAATCAAGCTGTGGAGTAACATTTTAGCAACACAAATCTTGGTACAATGAGTTCATTCTCAGGGCACATGCAAGCGCATATAAAATACATTCTCACAATCCCCTCTTTTATACTTAATAATAAATGATTAAAGTATAATCAGGTTCCTAAACGTGTTGTCATGTGGATGTGCTTAGACGGGTTGTCGTCCCAACACTAATTCATACGGTGACAAATGGTCGAGAGCCACTTGAGTTGTCATGCGCATATCTGCTAAAACCAGCGGAAGGGCATGAAGCCAATTCTTCGAGCCTGATGCGTGCATGGCTTTTCGAATTTTGTCCTTGATTGTGCGGTTGGCTCGTTCTACAATACGTGATGATTGCGGGTGGTATGGAATATGGAAATGCCAATTGATTTTTAACTCTTGACACAAAAGCTGGGTGACCTTGGAGGTAAATGGGGTTCCCTTGTCAGAATCAATTCCTACAGGAATACCATATCTTGGAATTATTTCCGTAGTTAACTTCTGAACCACTATTCTAGCGTTCTCTTTGCTGCAGGGGAAAGCTTCGACCCACCGGGAAAATTTGTCCACCATTACCAAAAGGTATCTAAAAGGGCATGTGTGTGAAATCAATCTGCCATTCCTGAAACGGTGTTTCAGGGTTGGGAAGATGTTGATGTATGGCACCTGGTTTGAAGATGTTGTTTTGCGCGCATGTTAAGCATCTGTTTAGTATGTTGTTTACGTCTGTGTATAAGTGATCTATACAGAAATTTTCAGTTAGATCATGTAATACCCCTCTTCGTCCGCGATGAGTGGGACCATGAAATTCACAGACGAGAAAAGGCGTACAATGACGTGGAAGGCAAAGACGACCCCGACCATCGACCAAAATTGTAGAACCGGTACAACCCTGATTTGCCCAGAAGGCGCGATCAGCGTCAGTAGCTGAGGCCTGTAGGGAAGGTAAATCCATGTCAGGTAAAACAGCACTGATCATGGTATTAACAGACACCATTGCTTGAGATAAGTCTGGCGGCAGCGGACGTGAGGCTGCAGCTTGTTTGGCCATGCGATCGGCGAGGCTGTTACCTCTGACCTCGTCCGTGTCACCAGAACAGTGAGCCCTGGTTTTAAAAATAGCCAAGGAACGTGGTAGGTGACAGGCAGTTATTAGATCCTGTACCAGTGATGCATGGGAAATGGGCTTACCATCGGCGGCAGTGAAGCCACGAGATTGCCAAATCCTACCGAAATCATGAGCAACCCCAAAAGCATAGCGTGAGTCTGTGTAGATAGTGACATCATATCTGTGTTACATGATGTGAGGTGTGCAGAATCAGGGGATGGGACAAAACAATCTTCTCAGCATCAGTTACCATCAGCGCACAGGAGGCAACGGCACGAAGACAGGCAGGCAATCCCTAAACCACAGAGTCTATAGATTTGGAAAGAAACGCACAAGGTCGCATGCCTCCCCCCATGCTCCTGAGCCAGAACGCCGGACGCTGTTTCTGGTTGAGTTGCCACATACAGGTGAAATGGGAGGCTGTAATTGGGCAGTCCCAGCGTCAGAGCCGTGCACAGGGCACGTTTCAGGGCCCCGAAAGCAGTCAGCATTTCTGCAGTCCATGTCAACGGTGTAGTAGAAGGATCAGAATGTCTCACAGCAGTTCGCAGACTGCGTACAGAGAGCAGTCTGGAATCCACTGACGGCAGTAGTTGATGAGGCCTAGGAAAGCTTGTAGTGCCTGTTTAGTCCCAGGCTGTGTAGTGTCCATGATGACTTTGATTCGCTCATCAGTCAATTTTCTTGAGCCCTGTGACAGTTCATAGCCCAATATAAAATACATTCTCACAGGCATTTAAAAAAAACATTATTTAGCAGAAAACAAACTGATCAAAATTAGAGAACACTTTCATAAACCTCCCAGTTATTGGTGTTAATCTGGTACCTGGTGCTAATTTCCTTGATTATCTGTCAACCCCTATTTAACTGCCAGACTAACTTCCAGTTTCACTGACTCTGCAAGATGGAGGGCGTTCTAAAGTGACTGAAAGCCTCTGGCAGAAGGTTCTCCAGATGAAGGCCAAAGGGATGAGCCTATCAGCCATAGCAAGACAAGTTGGTCGTTCCAAATCTGTGATTTCAAGAATATTAAATCTTTACATCACAAACTCATTTAAGTTCGCCAAGAAGGCTGGTCATCCACGGAAGACAAATACAAGAGAGGACAGGATACTGCGGAGGATCTCAATGGGCAATCGTTTAAACACTGCAGCTGGAATTGCTCACCAGTTCAGCGCTGAACAGGGTAAGGATCTGTCGTCATACAGTGTCTCGACGTTTAAGAGCATTTGGACTGAAAGCCCACTCTGCAGTGACCAAACCTCTCATTAGCAGAAAGAATCAAAAGGCTAGACTAAGCATGTTGTGTGGACAGAGGAGAACTGGTCCAAAGTTCACTTCAGTGATGAAAGCAAGTTTAATTTATTTGGCTCTGATGGGAAACATTATGTTCGGTGACAAACTGGAGAAAGACTGAACCCAAAGTGTGTAAAGAAGTCAGTGAAAAGTGGAGGAGGAAGTGTCATGGTTTGGGGCATGTTTTCTGCAGCAGGAGTTGGGCCTCTTATACAGTTACATGGCAGAGTGAATGCAAATGTTTATCAGAACCTTCTTTAACAACATGTGGTTCCTTCCCTGCGTTCATCACCCAATCAGCCCGCAGTGTTCATGCAGGACAACGCTCCATGTCACACAGCAAAAAGGGTAAAGCAGTGGACCAAAATCACACCAGAGCAGTGTGAGAGACTAGTTCTGTCCTGTGGCTGCAGATGTGCTGAAGTCATTCAGAGCAGAGGCCTGTACACTTCCTACTAATTGCTGACTGTTGTAACCTTCAGAAAATTATGTTGTAATCTTTTTCCATTCTACAGTCATTGTTGTTCTCTAATTTTGATCAGTGTTTTCTGCAAAATAATGTTTTTTTTTAAATGCCCTAGTTATTTTGTGGAAAAGGTGTTCTGGCAACATGGTATAGACAGGACAAAAACTCCTTCAACTGTTGAGCAGTGAAGATGACATTATTTCAGAATTGTTCAATTGTTTATAAATTGTTCTCTAATTGTGATCGCCAGTGTATATTAGGGATGCACCGAATATTCGGCCACCGAAAACGGCCCAAAAGTGCATTTTCGGTTTTCGGTTGAAAGACTTTGATCACCGAAAAAACACGGGCGAAACAGTTTGTTGTAATGACGAAACAGAAACCGCGGCCTGCACGTGCTTGTCTGAAGCAACATGTCTGTGGTGTGGACGTATTTCAGTATATCTGAGAAAGACCCAATTTATCACCTGAAATCCAAACATCCTGATCGCTATGCTGAATGACAGAAACACGGCACAGAAAAGCAAAACCCCTCCAAACACACGCACTCCGTCTGTGGCGGAGGTTTTTGAAAAGGCAGGAAGTTTCCCAGTGATAGTGTCAAGGCGCTTTCCTGACCTGGCACGCAAGTACTTGTCTGCTCCGTGCACAAGCACTGACAGCGAGAGACTGTTTAGTGCAGCAGCCCATGTTCTCTATGTGAAGAGGAACAGACTTCACTGTGATAAAGCAGAGATTCTACTCTTCATCAAGAAAAACCTGCCACTTTACCGCAAGAAGTAGAATTGACTTGTCTAGTGTTTAAATATTTATTATCCACTTTGCACATCTGCAATTCTTGGTGCATTTGTTGTTGTTAAAGTTCTACAGTTAACATATGGGCTATGGCAGTCTTTATTTTGATGCACTATTATGTTTTATTATAAAATATTGTTGTATCCTTAAGCAGTTGCACTTGTTCTGAATGCACTTTGTTTTTATGAAGGAACATATTTAATTTTACAACCTTTCAGCAGGCCAGAGGGCCTGAACATTATTATTAAATGTACATGAGTACATTTTTACTTATTTTATCCTGTGCATTGTTGCAATGTGATAAATATTTTCATAATTTGTCATTGATTTATTCTTTGAAACTTTTAATATTAATTTATGCAATTGAAATGCCTTGATTTCAGTAAGCTTAGTACACAGTCATAGCCATAAATGCAATGGTAATAATAATTGGCATAATTTCTTTCTGTGTTTCGGTTATCGGCCTTGCTTTCCTCTTTTTCCGTTTTGGCCAAGAATTTTCATTTCGGTGCATCCCTAATAATATTATTATTATATATATATATATATATATATATATATATATATATATATATATATATATATATATATATATATATATAGTGGGTTCACTCTGCGTGAAATGACGTCATCTCTACCTTCGCACGTACACGTGAGAGTATTCTACCTGTGACCACGTGGCCGTGCATTATTCATGTAAGCGCCAATATAAATTTCAAAATAAAGAAAAAACTCACACCTTAATGCCACTGATTAATTGTAACTCTAATAATCTAGTGTGACACCATTACACTTGCCACATTCACCCCACTGGTATTTAACAGATCATCATGACTTTCCAGCGCTGTCATCTCATAAACTCCCTATACAGCTTCAAAGCTATCTTGTTAAAGATTCAGATACACCAAGGGTAGCTAAACCCCAATCTACCATTTAAAAACCATGCCATATACACAGTCTCAAATATGACACACCATCAGTCAATATCAAGGAACACAAAAGATCTTTCTGCCACCCCGAACAAGCGGATAGGCGTGACACAAAAAGACACAAAAACACGATGGCAAGAAAAAAAATGATTTTTTTTTACACTTCTAACACAGGACAAACCCGTTGGTTCGACATTATCTGCAGAGGTGGCAAAAGTACACACATCCATTACCTAAGTAGAAGTACAGATACTCATGTTTTAAAATACTTGGGTAAAAGTTGAAGTACTGATTATACCTTTTTACTTAAGTGAAAGTAAAGAAGTCTTGGCTCTGACATGTACTTAAGTAAAAAGTAGTTATTACTTCTACCCGTTTTAGCTGTTAACTGGACCTCACATCATATTAATATCAGACAGACATACAGACAGACACAGACAGACAGACAGACAGACAGACAGACAGATAGATAGATAGATAGAACATTGTCATTGCATAGTACAGGTACACAGCAACCAAATGCAGTTTGGCATCTAACAGAAGTGCAAAAAATAGCAATTGTTCAAATAGTGCAGATTAATATGTATCATATTTACAGCATGTGATATTTATGTAAGCATATGTACAGTGATTAAATATAAAGGCTATAACAGTGCAGAGACGTGTGTACATCATTAGGAGCCTTTGCTATGTTTCCACACGGACAGTTAATGAGGTGACACCGGAGAAAGTGCACCTCTTCAAGTCAAGAAGCTTTTATATATATATATATATATATATATATACACATGGGCGTAAATTTCATTTAAGAGTAGGGGGGGACATTACATAAAATTTCTCATGAGCAATTTTTGAAGGGGGACACAAATAGTACAGTCAAATTGTACTTACAGTATAAAGACACAGTGTCCCCACAGTGAAAAACGTTGTTTCTATCATTATTATTGTAGCACAGAGACTGCGTCAATTACAATGGTAATTCAAAGCGCTTTACATAAATAAAGTAAAACTATCATAAAAAAATAATCACAACAATAAAAACAAGGAATAAAAAAACATTGTTTAACATTTTATTTACAAATTAATGAAGACACTTAAGAACAGAATAGAAATTGATTATACAAAAAAATACAGTGGGGTCAGTTCAGATGTAGCACAGTGCTCATTTAGTAAATGCACAGATAAACAATATGCTAATTGTGTGTTAATGTTAAATTAACGTTATTCCAAGTCGTCCCAAATAAAACACTGTATGGGAACCGGCTTTGGTGTGTTAGTGTCAGTGCACTATGCTACAAGCTATTGTACACAAGCTAACGTTCACTACATAAGTGATATTTGAATCGCTAATAGAGCAGATTCATGGAAAATTACATCATTAATCAGCATTTTTGCCGCAACTAATTTATGAATGAGTCTGCATCAACTACATTAAAGAGAATCGCTTTATTTAAAGTGAATAAAATACCCTACTTAATGGAGTTGAACATTATTAGAGCCGCAGACACACACCTGACTTGTGTGTGTAGAGTAGGTGAGATGAACACACACCTGACTCGTGTGTGTAGAGTAGGTGAGATGAACACACACCTGACTCGTGTGTGTAGAGTAGGTGAGATGAACACACACCTGACTCGTGTGTGTAGAGAAGGTGAGATGAACACACACCTGACTCGTGTGTGTAGAGAGGTGAGATGAACACACACCTGACTCGTGTGTGTAGAGAAGGTGAGATGAACTGGGAAAGCAGGCAGTGGGTCAAACCACTGTGAGGAAGGGGAGGGGGGGAACTCAACTGTTTCTAAATGCATTTTTGCAGTTTTTTTCTACTTACACAATTATTTTAGGTATACATACATATATTTTTCATATAGTAGTGAATACATATAATGGAGAGTGCGATGTTTTTAAATAAAATTTTTTTACCCTCGGATGGGATTTACGCCCATATATATATATATATATATATATATATATATATATATATATATATATATATATATATATATATATAATCATAGACATTTTACAGATTTGAATGATGTTTTGATTTTATCTGTACGATCAATAAAGACAGTAATTTAAGTTCGTGTCGCCATTATGAGGGAAAAACCCACAAAACGCCACCCAGAGGATTAATTGTGTAAAACATGGCAGATTTGGTGTTTGATTTGAGACTTTGTGCAAAAATAAAACAAAAGTTTACTGATTAAAATTATAATTCGGTGGAGTTTATTTATTTATTTTATACCTAAGTAAAGAAGGGACGTCGTGAATAAGTGTAGGTTTTGCTTGAGGTTTTAATTTCGCCTCTTATATTTATTTATTTATTTATTTATTTATGTATTTATATTTTTTTAATAAAAATGGTAAAAACAGAAATGCGCGCTGAATTGATAACGTGTTAACATCTAGTGCAGTTTACAATCATTTTAATTTTGACAGCCAAATATATATATATATATATATATATATATATATATATATATATATATATATATATATATATATATATATATATATATTAATACAAAACGAATTAAAATGTTACCGAATGAATGTATCCAGGCTGAAGATACACATATAGAACACAAGCAGAGGAAAAGATGATGATGATCAGGAATGTGTCTGTTCTCAGTCATGTTTACGTCACTGACTCCTCTGTCTCATCCACATTAACCCCAAACTTCTCACTGCTTCTGCCTGCTGATTCTTATCTCCATAAACTAGTCTACATCTGTGGTGAGTGAGATCCAGGACTTTATACACCAGCGGATTGAAAAAGACGCGCAGTAACAGAAAATCGGTTGTTCGGCTGAAATCGGTGCACAGTAAAAATTAAAAAAATATTTCACCAAATCAATGGATTAAAACTAAAGTAACGAGCCTGTTTTGAAAATGTAAGAAGTAAAAAGTACAGATATTTGTGTAAAAATATAATGAGTAAAAGTAAAAATAAATAGTGGGGTAAAGTACTGATACCAGAAAAATCTACTTAAGTGCAGTAACGAAGTATTTGTATTCCGTTACTTCCCACCTCTGATTATCTGTATCAATTTGCTCACAGGTTTAATAATTCTACCAAACTTCGTGCATGTACCTCGCCGCTCATGAGACTCTGCCGCAAACCGGGAAAAATCAACATGTTGAGGTGAGCCCTCAGGTTCCTCTTCCGAAACATCACAACCCTGATCCGCAACAGCCATTAAAATTTGAGATTCTGAGTCTCCAGTCTGAGCATCTAGTTCAAGCGGTGTCTCCCCGTTTGATGTGCAGCACAAGGACACTAAAGCATTAGACGAACTGTCAGAATTATCCTGACATCCCTTCCCTTCATTTTGTCTAGTGTGCTGCCCCGCCTCATGAATCCCAATCTCATGTTCAACACTGTTGATCACATCCACCGTTTCACCTGTACCCATCCCCTCAATCAACCTCATTCAAGTCAGCAATCCATCGAGAAGTCCTGTCTTCAGTATCACTGTTCTGACAGTCTGACAAAGGGGAGAAGGGGAAAAAGGAAATTAGCTGACCGTTGGGAGAGCACAGTGTATGTTGTAGTGAGTAAGAACTGTTCTTTGAATACATACAAGATTCGTCATCATGTTACAGGAGGTGTCAAAGTTGTCCATCGGAATTTGTTAATGCCTGTGAACTTTTTACCATTGCCTGCTTGGGATGTTCAAACGGTGATTTGTCACAACAAGTGAGTTAGTGGGTTCTTAGACACCCGGTAAAGTATGCCTAACTTGATTGTGAATTTACCCCATTGTTTCAGTGTTCGTACAGTTTCCTCTGACTCCTTAACTTTCTCTCGCCTACTAGGCCGTCTACCTTGCTCTACAAAGAACCTCACCCTACTCACAACTGGATCCAGACGCTGCTTGTCAAACAATTCAGCATGTGTAAGCTTCTTAAGCGGGTACTGCATGTCATCCTCCAAACCCCTCAAATGCTGAACATATGCAACTGCTCTAGTTGCAGCGGCTTCCTCCCAGTGACTATGAGAGCGGAGCACGGCTGACATCTCCCCAGAGGACACTGACCCCCCAGCAAAGCTCTGAACTAGGTTAGACACTTCCTGACACTTCTGCGACGCAGGCATCATCTCAAATCCCTCCTCCTTTTCACGTACACAGGACAAATGAAACATATCCTGCACTCGCCCAACCCCAATCGTCTCCGCTTCATGCTTCAGAATATCGTATGGGGTTCTCAGTCTGTGCAAAATCTTAAGTAGCAAAAGGCATCGGCTACCACATTCTTCGGTCCAGGTATGTACTGAATGTCAAACTCAAAAGGAGCCAACTTCGCGACCCATCTCTGCTCGCAGGAATCAAGCTTTGGCTTGGTCAAAATATACTTGAGCGGGTTGTTATCCGTCCAAACCGTAAATCTGTGCCCACGGAGCCAATGACTGAATTTATCGCAAATGGCCCACTTCATGGCAAGAAATTCAAGTCTATGAGCAGGATACCTGGACTGGGCATGGTTAAGAGACTTCGAAGCGAAAACAATTGGTCTCGCAACAGCATGACCCTCCTGTACTTGAGAAAGCACAGCCCCAAGACCACTCATTGAAGCATCCACAGACAGAATAAATGGCTTCGAGAAGTCAAGGTGACCAAGTAAAACTTGCTTCACCAGCATCATCTTCAAATTCACAAACGCCTGTCTACATTCATCTGTCCAATCACCAGGGGTGAGTTACCGGACAGCACTGGACCTCTTACCTATGCCCCTCACCTTCCTAGGTTTCTTTTGGCCCGTTGTCAACTGAAAAAGAGGCTTTGCAATCATTGAGCAATTCTTGATAAAGTGCTGATAATATATAACCATCCCCAAAAAGGACATAATTTTACCCACGGAAGGAGTGACACCAGACACACCCACAATAGCCTCCACCTTCATCGGATCACTAGCCACGCCCTCCTGTGAAACGATGTGAAACGATGTCTCTGCAAACATTCTTCCTCATTCTTACCGAAAACCAACAGGTTATCAAGGTAACAGAGTAAGCTCATGAAATTTTGATCACCAAAAATAGTTAGCATCATCCTCATGAATGTTGCGGGACTGTTGCACGGACCCTGTGGCAAGCGGTTGTACTCATGCAAACCAAGGGGAGAACTGAAAGCTGTAAACTTTTTGTCCTCCTCATGCAAAGGAATGTTGTAGTACCCCGATGTTAAATCTATGGTACTAAACAAAGCATTCCCCCCCCAGTGCTGCTAGCACATCCGCCTGAGGAGGTAGAGGATGTGCGTCCCTCACTGTACGAGCGTTCAGCCACCTAAAGTCAGTGCACAGCCGCAAGTCTCCATTTTTTTTCCAAACCAATATCAACGGTGATGCAAATTCGCTGGTTGATTTTCTGATGATCTCTCTTTGTTCCATTTCATCTAAAGTCTGCTTCAGCTTGTTGTAATGAGCAGGTGATAGTCTCCGATAAGATAAACGAAAAGGTCTCTCATCCGTCAAGCGAATGCGATGACAATCCCTTCGCCTCACCACAATCCAATGACTGCCTAGAGAAAACACACCTATATTCCTTTATCAAATCAATGAGCCTGCCTCTCCAGAAAGGTGATACCTCAGTCACTTACATTTAAATCCTTGAGGCCAAGCTCATCTAACCGAGCGTCACTAAAGTGCTCAACACCAGACTGAGCTTTTCGCTGACAAGCTACCACAAGAACTGTTGCCAATCACGGCCATGTTCTGAAAAATTTTCTCTTCTGGTACCTGTTCAAAATCTTCCAAGGCAATGCATGGACAGACATCAGCAAGTTTTGCGTTTCTGCGTAGCACAATCTCAGAGTTTGTGGGATTTATCATCCGAACCGGAAGCCAACCATCTCCCCATAAAAGCAAGATCACTCTACCGACAAGGACATTACGATGGACACAGCGAGAAACACTAGGCTCAATCACAACCGTGCTGCCCACTGACAGTTTCAGTCCCGGTGGTAGCCGACCCCAGACAAGGTGCTCACTCATCGGTTGCAAAACCACAGCAGATTTGGACTTTAAAGTACCAACTTTGTCAGGGATAGCACTGCCCTTCCACCTCTCAATACTTGAAAGCATACGTTGACTCTCCAGAACCCCTCATTTGATTTTATCTCTCTGATCAAAGGTTTCAGCACATTGGTTTCAATGATAAGCTGGTCCACCTGTCCACTCACAACAAGAACTGGAACACTAAAGCAGAATCCATACACCTCAATTTTCAGTTCACACGTACCCACAGGACTAGTCTGTTTTCCACCGCACCCAACTGGGACAATGTCTGACCGGGGAAACAACTCCTGATTCAAGACTCCAGCTTCTCTTAGCTGAGGAACCGCAACAGCACTCAAAGTAGTTGCCATGGAGCCACTCTCCAGCATTCCCCTCAAACGAACTCTGTCCTGCACCAAAACACTTGTATAAAACAGACTGTCATTCGGCAATGACTGAATATTATTCTGAAAAATCACAGTCTTGTCTTTGCTCACACTCTCACAACAAGATGAATAAACCGACTCAACATCAGTATCCAAAGAGGATCTTACATTTTGCCCCACATTGCCGGCTCTCTAGTTTCCCTGAAGCTCATCATCTCCCAGTCTGCCAGTGCCTTCCCCGGGGACAGTCATCTCACAATTGAAGCTCATATGCCCAGGCGAATAACACTTAAAGCAGAGATTGTACATCTTGCAATGGGCCGTAGTACTGTGATCTTTGCTGGTGCAGACTCTACAATCACGATTCCGTCTATTAGGATTCTTGGACCAACCACATCGCACGGACTGTGTATTACAAACAAGAGTCTTCCAAAACATAGTCAAAACTTTGTCTAGAGCCCCGCTATCAGCTGCTGTTGTAGTTGTTTCAGGTCTATGAGGAGGCAGAGATGTTGACTCATTAATAGGCTCAAGAACTTTGGCAGTGTGTTGACTTGTAACCCGCCTTGTCACTTTCTGTTCCCTTAGCATCTCATCCAATCTCTCTTGGACCTCAGAAGCTGTCCAAGACTGTACTGGTTTGCTTTTGAACACAAGAGATAGTTCCCTTTCAGGACAGTGTTGAATAAACATTACAGCCAGTTCTCTACTTCGATTTTCTAAAGTCCTGCCCTCCTCCCTAAAGCCCTGCTCAGCCACCTCAGCAGCCTTGTTCAACCTTATCCAATAATCCAAGGGACCTTCATTTGAGAAAGGTTTCACAGAGTAGAAATCAGCTAAAGGCATACCTGAGCTACTGGAATCACTAAAGTGATGTCTCAAAACCGTGAAAACAGCATCCACGGTCGGAGTAACCGTTCTGTTGCTCAACCAGACCCTTATAATGTCCCTAGCCCTCCCCATTAATCCACACCCCTCCCAGTGCTTACATACTGCGGACCAATAAACTGAAAACCTCTGTCAGGTGTGGCAAGTAGTGCACCCCTTCCACTACCAGCCATCATTTTGCTGTAATTTAATACTAAACCTTCCTCCTTGTCATCAGCCATACCAATTTCCCGAAATTTGCTTAATACAAACAAAAAAACAAAAACAATAAAAAAAGCTTTAACCTGAAATCAAAGTGAGCTTACTGTCAAATGTCCCGCAAGTTTTTTCAACTAAAAATGTCCCCTCAAAAGATAAATGAGAAATCAATCCAAGCGTGTCTATAGCAAATTGCTCCTGAAATGCAGATCAACGATGACATCAGCATGGCTCCGGCAAAGACAGTCACTCTCACAGCTTCCCGGTGGTCAGCAATCAGCAAACCAAACGACGGGTCACGGCACCAATTTGTAGTGGGTTCGCTCTGCGTTGTGTACGTTTTTAAATGAAAAGACTCCACACGTTGGTACAATTGTGGTATGATTTACTTCCAGCTTCTGTGTTCTCCCATCACTGTATTGAAACAGACAGCATCAGATAATAAATGGCGAATCTCTGGTCTAGCTGTGCTTGTCAATCATTACATATTCTCTTAATGTACTGTATATTAATTAAACAAAAAATACATGGATACATGGAACTTCTCATGGATCATTGAAATAAAATGCATCTTCAATTAACAAAATTTATAGCAATGCAATTATTCGTTTTACTCAATTTAACTAAAGGATGCCGCACTTGTAATGTCCACTGTGAGAGACATAATCTAGAAAGAAAAAAAATCCAGAAATCACAATATATGATTTTTAAACTATTTATTTGTATGATACAGCTGCAAATAAGTACTCGAACACCTGTCTATCAGCTAGAACTCTGACCCTCAAAGACCTGTTAGTCTGCCTTTAAAATGTCCACCTCCACTACATTTATTATCCTAAATTAGATGCACCTGTTTGAGGTTGTTAGCTGCATAAAGACACCTGCCCACCCCATACAATCAGTAAGAATCCAACTACTAACATGGCTAAGACCAAAGAGCTGTCCAAAGACACTAGAGACAAAATTGTACACCTCCACAAGGCTGGAAAGGGCTACGGGGAAATTGCCAAGCAGCTTGGTGAAAAAAGGTCCACTGTTGGAGCAATCATTAGAAAATGGAAGAAGCTAAACATGACTGTCAATCTCCCTCGGACTGGGGCTCAATGCAAGATCTCACCTCGTGGGGTCGCAATGATCCTAAGGAAGGTGAGAAATCAGCCCGGAACTACACGGGAGGAGCTGGTCAATAACCTGAAAAGAGCTGGGACCACCGTTTCCAAGGTTACTGTTGGTAATTCACAAAGACGTCATGGTTTGAAATCATGCATGGCACAGAAGGTTCCCCTGCTTAAACCAGCACATGTCCAGGCACGTCTTAAGTTTGCCAATGACCATTTGGATGATCCAGAGGAGTCATGGGAGAAAGTCATGTGGTCAGATGAGACCAAAATAGAACTTTTGGGTCATAATCACTAAACGTGTTTGGAGGAAGAAGAATGATGAGTACCATCCCAAGAACACCATTCCTACTGTGAAGCATGGGGGTGGTAGCATCATGCTTTGGGGGTGTTTTTCTGCACATGGGGCAGGGCGACTGCACTGCATTAAGGAGAGGATGACCGGGGCCATGTATTGCGAGATTTTGGGGAACAACCTCCTTCCCTCATTTAGAGCATTGAAGATGGGTCGAGGCTGGGTCTTCCAACATGACAATGACCTGAAGCACACAGCCAGGATAACCAAGGAGTGGCTCTGTAAGAAGCATATCAAGGTGATCTAGAGAAGATCTGTGTGGAGGAGTGGGCCAAAATCCCTCCTGCAGTGTGTGCAAACCTGGTGAAAAACTACAGGAAACGTTTGACCTCTGTAATTGCAAACAAAGGATACTGTACCAAATATTAACATTGACTTTCTCAGGTGTTCAAATACTTATTTGCAGCTGTATCATACAAATAAATAGTTTAAAAAAATCATACATTGTGATTTCTGGATTTTTTTTTTTTTTTATTATGTCTCTCACAGTGGACAGATGACAATTTCAGACCCTTCCATGATTTCTAAGTGGGAGAACTTGCAAAATAACAGGGTGTTCAAATACTTATTTTCCTCACCAGTCTCTTATTACAATACAGAACCCTAATTAATGAAACACCAGAATACAAATTCAAATGAGCAAATTTACAACTTATTTATTTAAATTATTCCAGAGTTTTGCTGTTTTAGTTTGGCTGTAGTTTAAAACAAAAATGTATGAAACCATTAAACAACTGTAGAGGGTGAAATATTTAGAAAATGAAATACTGGTAATTGATATTGTATGAAAAGTAAAATAAAGCCCTCAAAACATAAATACAAAAACAATTAAAGCTGCAGGCAGTGATGAATGGGCCCTCGCGCCCGGGCTCACCGCCACCCGTTGGCCTGAGGAAAACAGTGGGTGAGGTGCATGTAAGCGAGTATAGACAGGAGAATTATGGCACAGTCATGAAAAAGTGTTCGAGCCAACAGGGGACAATATCATTAAAATGAGTCTTCATTTAAATGTGTTGAAGCAAAAAGCAAAATCAAATACAAAAGACAACAAAAGACATGTGGATGAGTAGTATTGTAGATCACTATAAGAACAGACCAGTTGATTTAAACGATGTGTGTATGGCAACATTTGCATCAGAATATCGCATTTTAAGTAAAAATGAAAAATCCAAGAATCCACTTAAATTACAAAATAATTATGGTTTTATCACAAAAAGAACACAAACGCAACCTGCAGTTATTCATTATGTGCGCTTTTCTGAGGAAAAATTCTTTTATCAAAGTAGTATGCAGTAGTTTTTACCATACCGTATAGATACGGAACTAAAATCTCTAAACTGTAAAACATTTGAACAATTTTACAAAAATGGTCATGTAACATTTAGTGATGGATCCAGACATTCAGTCAAGACAGTTGTTGATTTAAATAGAAAGAAATCTGAAATGGAAGCAGATGAATTAGATGATACCCAAGATACTATTGACAGTAAGGTATAATAGAAGATGGCTGGTGTGACCTGTGCCCAGAGCAAGAGTTAGAGCATGGAACAACTATTCATCATACATTTAGCATTGGGAAAGACGTCCGTTTACCATACACACCTTTGGGTGAAGAAAAGCTTAATTGTTTGCTTGCTCAATATAGTGATCTGCAGATTTTGATAATAGATGAAATCTCCATGGTTGATCACAACCTATTAGCATATATTCATGGTAGGTTAAGACAGATTAAACAAACTGGTGACTTTTCTCCCTTTGGAAATGTGTAATTGCAGTTGGAGATTTTTTTTTTAGTTGCCTCCAGTTAAAGGAAAACCCCTGTATGTTGATGACTAGGTATTAATCTATGGTCTACTTTATTTTCAGTCGTGGAACTGAAAAAAATAGTTATACAAAAAGACAAATGTTTTCAGAGTTACTAAATAAAATAAGAATTCGTACAAAAGTGGAACCATTGTTAAACAATGACGCCAATGAAGACAGCTCAGCTTTACACATATATCCAACTAACAGACAGGTAAATGAGCATAATGTTCAGCAACTATGTAAAACGTGCCCTAAATATGTTGAAATTGAAGCTCAAGATTTTACACATAATACAGGGAAACTTGAATTGAAAAATGGTCATCATTCCAAAACATACAATACATATTTAGATGAAACACTGGTTTTAGGGAAAGGCGCTCGTGTAATGCTATGTAAAAATTTAGATGTTATGGATGGTCTTGTTAATGGGGTGTGTGGCACAGTAACACACAGTTTTTCCAAAAAATGACAACATTTTCCTGCAAACAGTGTGTCAAATTTGATGACAATCAGGTTGATGCACAAAGGAGGAAATGTTCTGCATATACTACAGCAGTTGAAATGGATTCTACTGGTATCAAACCAGAAGAGGAAAAAAAGAATCATAAAGACAATTTCCACTAAAACTTGCTTGAGCTTGTACAGTACATAAAGTACAAGGAATTACTGCTGATAAAGCAGTAGTGTTCCTTAAAATATATATTTGCACCTGGACAGGCATATGTGGCATTAAGTCATGTTAAAAGTTTATCTGGTTTGATTATTCAAGACTTTGAAGAGAAGGATATATATTGTAAAGACAGCATTAAGGATGCAATTCAAAGCATGCCCAGATTTCCTTTGAAAAAATATTCCATGCCACAAAGTAAAAACACAATCATTCAGTGTATTTTTGATGAATGTGCAAAATCCCAAGACATCATTTAGCAGATTTGATTTTGCATACTGAGCATTTGCAACCTAACTGCATTGCTGTTACTGAGACCTGGTTACATGCAGATGTCTCATTAGAAACTATACATTTTGACGGTTACAGTTTTAATAGTCAACCACACAGTTTACCTTTCAGTAGCAGTAACCCTTCATTAACTGAATTAAAAGCTCAGCAACATGGGGGTGTTGGCATGTATACCTTTGGTATATAATCTTGTCCAGGTACCAAATGTCAATTTAGAATGTTTAATTTGCAACTATACAATATATTAATTGCAGTAATTAATCGGCCACCATCATATCCCATTTCTTTGTTTAAAGAAAATCTTGGCAAATTGATTTTCTAGAACCCCTAAATAATACAACTGGTGTCAATGGAGATTTCAATGATAACATTTTCAACTTTTCAACTGACTAATGTGACCAACTATTGTGAATAGGGGTGTAAGACAATATCGATACACGCGAGTATCGCGATACTCTATCGATTCTCAAAAACAAAATATCGATATTTATAAAAAAAAAAAAAATTTTCATTTCATTTTGTTCCGTTTATATCCCAATCGCTAGATCGCAGTCTTAAGTTCAGTTACAGGAAGTACTAGCATAATGGCGCGCTACTTATGTAAACGTTAAAATAGTTCGCTGCTAGTAATGGAGGATGAAAGAATATTTCCAGCTCCCGCTTCAGTGTACAAAGCCGATGTGTGGCGTCATTTCGGCTTTCGTCACAGACCAGGCACGAAAGAGATTGATAAAAGTATTGCTGTTTGTAAAATGTGCAATGCCAACATCAAATATTCAAAGAACACTACAAATCTGAGAGCGCACATAACGAGGCACCATGCGGATGCACGGATAACAGAACAGCAGCAAATGGCTAACGTTAAAAGAGAGGATCCCCGTCAACTCACCCTGGAGCAAGTTCACAGATCAAAGTTACCACCAACCTCAACGCGTGCAACCAAAATAACCTGGTCAGTGTCGTAGAGAACGAAGGCTTCCGTCATATGCTAAAAAACTTTAGAGCCTCGCTACACAATACCGCCAGCTACACAATACCGCCAGCACATTACGGACATCGCTGTGCCCAACTTGTACAATGAGGTAAAAATGAGCGTACTACAATCTCTTAGCTTAGCTGAGAGAGTCGCGTTGACGTGATGCTTGGACATCCCGGGCCACTGAATCATTTGGAACGATGACGGCGCACTACATAACGACTGAGTGGAATCTGGTCTCGTATGTACTACAGACAAGAGCGATGCATGACAGTCACACAGGGAATAACATTGCAGAATTACTAAAGGAGGACGTCACTGAATGGGGTTTGGAAGAGAAACATCCAGTGATTGTAACAGACAATGCATCCAATATGAATGTCGCGGCTGGACTCGCAGACATGACCCACATCCGATGTTTTGCGCACAGCCTGAATCTCGCCTCACAGAAAGCACTAAAGTTGCCAGCAGTGGAGAGACTCCTGGGCAGGATCAGACGTGTTACAAGCTTTTTCAGACGCAGCACCATAGCCAGCCACCAGCTAAAACAAAAGCAAGACCTGCTCTAGGAATGACGGCTGCTGTGGTGGCTGCCATAAAGAAGCAACAGAATGTAAGCAAATAAATACATTACAATTTTAAGTGTATCAATTAATGTATCTAACATTAGTTCATATATTTATAACATGGTTAATATAATCACATTCATTGGTTGAATAATTAAGTTTTAATAAATAGTTGTACTTATTTTTATTTTGTAAATAATTAAAAAATATGCAACAGGCTAATTTATCCTTATATCAGGTTAGATTGTGCTGTGAAAGTTAATGACAATTTACTGTAATAATAATAATAATAATAATAGTTCTATTTGATGCTTTGATGTTTTTTCAGCAGCAAGATAGAGAAGTAGAGGAGACTGACCAGTCAAAGGATGTTGAAGATCACCTATCTGACTATGAAGATGGCTCTGCCTCCACCTCCCTGCAACCCATAAAGAAGCCTAGGAAATCATGTGCATTGGCTGACTTGCTTGGAATGGTATTTGCCACTTCTGAAAACAACACGGCACCAAAATCTGCACATGATACTGCTGCATCTGAGATTAAGAGGTTTAGAGAAGAAAAACCTTTCCCCCTCCAAGAAAACCCACTTAGTTGGTGGAAAGAACATGATGCGTACCCTGAGCTATCCAAACTAGCAAAGGGTTTCCTGTGCATTCCGGGAACAAGTGTTTCTGCGGAGAGTTTAACCTTATTTAACCTTGACAATAAATAAAAAGACAAATATAAATACAAATGAAAGAAACCTGTAAAATCCAAGTTTAAAGGTTCTGAGAATGTTCAACATCTGTAAATATTTTATTGTTTATATTTTTGTTTTGTTTTCTTTTGGAATCCTGCAAGCAATTTATTTTTCATTGATATAAGCAGATGTAATTCTTTTGTTCAGATCGAGATGTTAGGACACTGCATGCTACAATTGTAAACAAACTGTGAAGCTTTAAAAGCAGGGTCTAAAAATATATATGGTCTGTTTATAATAGCTAACATTTAATACATTTAATTTAACACATTTAATAGATTTAAGAAATCCTGCAAGCACTTTATTTTTCCCCCTTTATTCATACTGCACATAAAGTGGTTCAATCATATCGAATGTTACAGGGGCTAATTAATGCAAATGCAGTTCCCACTGTGTTCTGGGTAAATAAACATTTTTTTGCTAAGGTTTGCATATGGTGGTGTTCGACAGCTTCCCTAAAACTTTATCCTATAACTAAAATAAGAAATATCACAATATATCGCCTTGCTTACAATATCGCAATGTATCGTAACATATCGTATCGCAACCCCGTATTGTGATACGTATCGTATCGCCAGATTCTTGCCAATACACAGCCCTAAATGTGAAGGGCTACCAGTTTGATACACACTTCTGGAATAACATTTGCTCAATTTACCTTCAATTATATATTATTAATAATATGATAATTATCTACATCAAACTCTACTGCACAGGGGGCAAAACTCAAGCACACTTGAGGTCGCGGGCCGAACAGGATAAACATTTATTGAACACACTAAAACTATGTTTTTTAAAACATAAATATGAATAAATACAGACAGGAATATTATTCCAGAATAAATAAACTTAAACGTTAAATAAATAAATAACATAAAAATCTCTCCTGTCAAATTATACAAGTTAGAAATATGAACATGCTGCGAAAAAACCCTGAACAAATAAATAAAAATTGTGCTTTTAAGTAAACATTAAAATAACAACAAATCAAAACAATCAGATTTCTTTGCTCTTATGACATTTTATAAAAAATAATCTTAAACTTTAAACACTTAAAATATTTTGCTCTTGATAAAAATATCTCCTCTCAAACACCAGATGTCTCACAGCTTCATCATGCAGATCTTCAGAAACTCTCCCTCAGTAAATAACCGGCTGATGAGACTCTGATCTCTCCTCTGTTTTCACACCAGCTTCACTTTGTGATTTTGCTCTGGTGAGAAACATCTGCTGAAATGTCAGATTCTTCTTTAACTCTTCTACTTTCTGTATCTTTTGCTCTGCATTCAGGTTTTTCAGCTTCTCCTGATGTTTTGTCTCGTAGTTCCGTCTTAGATTCAATTCCTTAATTACAGTCACATTCGCTCCATAAATAAGACACACGTGTTTACCGCCAGTGTCAGTAAACATCTACTCAGTGTCAACTTTTCTCTTTGCCACTGTGAGGCGCTGTTTCACAATAACTGTAAAATAGAGTTAAATACATCAACAGAAGCTTCACTTGATTGATGCTGGAATGTTCCCAGGTAGTCAATTATCAACAATGATTTAACAAGGTAGGAAACAGCGGGCAACTCATGTGGTTCTTTGCGGGCGACCTGGTGTCCGCAAGCACCACGTTGGTGACCCCTGCTCTACATGTTCGCAATTAAACATTGCAAAGGCCTTTAGATTATGCATACCAAATTTAGTGTTGATCTGAACTAATCTCTAGGAGGAGTTCGTTAAAATACAACATCTGAAAATGGCAAAAATTGACAATTTGCTCATAAAATTACGAATATCCAACTTGTTTTTTGTAGGTATTCGTGTGTTACATGTGTGTACGTGAAACATAGCTTGAGGCACACACCGTTGAGCCATTTTGCCACACCCACTTTAGAAAAACTTCATACCTGAAGTTTCGCCATTTCTGGTGTGTGTGCAAAGTTCCGTGACTTTTCGAGCAATTTAATATAATAATAATAATATAATAATAATAATAATAATAATAATAATAATGAAACAGAGCAATTACAATAGAGTCCTCACACCATCCATGCTCGGGCCCTAATAACAAAAACCCTAAGTGCACAATATTACAGTCTATCAGAAAACTCAGTTGTGTATGAAATGTATATGAACCATCATCTCCGTCACATACACTGGGGTTTCATTGGGGCCCAGTTGGTGCACATTCACAGTGTTAAGAGTTACTGAATTCTTTTAAGCAGAAACTTGGAAAACAGAAGCACTTACATCCATCCAAGATGAACCGCGAACAGCGTCAACTCACGGTTAGTGTAGTGAATAATTCCCTTAGCGTAAAGACTCAGGCCAATCCGAGCACAGTAACCCTGCGATCTCTACAGCAGCAACAACACATCCAGTCTCAAACAAAATCCCAAATCCAACTAGATCCCGTCTGCAGTCACTGTTCACACACGTTGCTAATGCGATAGCCGCTAGGCCTTGATTACACGTGAAGGTGGAGATAATGTCTGATAAACAAGCAGTGACATTAAAAAAACCTTCAACTTCAAACAATATAAACCGAACACAGTTCTGTTACAATTTGGGCCGTAATATTTTCAAGAATATACTCGGTCTCCAAAAGATGTTACCCTCTGTCTCCTGTAGCGCACATAGCCTGCACGCAGTCTCTTCACGCCATGTGCATTGCTCCCCTCTTTCCCGCGTTGTAACTCATGACCTTTAACCTTTTGGTCAACAGTCATTGGCCAACAATAATACATTTACATTTAACAAATTAATTTTCTGGATATAAAACAAACCCATATCTAGGGTTAAACAAAAAAACAAACACCAATGTGGCATGTAAAATTTTGAAATAGAAATAATATAAATACACTTGCAATTAGAAATATTCAACCCCCTCACCTCAATAGACAAAACAGTGATGTTGATGAAAGATAAAAATAAATGAAGAAAAAAAACTTGTGAAATAACAAACAATATTTATTGATACATATATGAGTTATTTTGACAACAGAAGTTGACTTAACTTTGAAGTTCAAATGAAAATTGTAAGTCTTGTAACACATGAGCATGTGCAGTATTATTCACCCCCCAGCTTCAGTACCTTGTGGAGTGCCCTTTAGTTTTTATAACCTCTAACAAGCGTTTTTGATAAGTGCTGACAAGCTTCTTACACCTCTCGATTGTAATCTTTGCCCATTCTTCACGTGCAAAAGCCTCTAACTCAGTGATGTTTTACGGCTTCCATGCTGCAACTGCCTTCTTCAAATCCCACCAAAGATTTTCAATCGGATTTAAATCTGGTGACTGAGAAGGCCACTCCAGGACACTCCAGCATCTTTTCTCCAACCAAGCTTTGGTTGATTTGGAGGTGTGCTTGAGATCATTGTCTTGCAGGAAGATCCAATGATCACCAAGGTTTAATGCGTCAACAGAAGGCATCATGTTCTTCTTCAAAATGACCTGGAATTTTTGGGAATCCATGATGCCAGATACACAAGATTGCCAGTTCCTGCCACAGAAAAACAGCCCCACATCATTATTGACCCACCTCCGTGCTTGACCGTGATGGTATTCTTCTAGTCATAAGCCTGACCTTTTGCACGCCAGACATACCGCTGGTCCATATGTCCAAAAAGTTACAGTTTGGTTTCATCAGTCCATAGAACTGTCTCCCAGAACTCTGTAGTTTTATCCAATTTTCTCCTGGCATATTCTAGTCGACTCCTGATGTTCCATGATGTCAAGGAACGTGGAGTGCGTCTTGGCGTCCGGCCATTAAGTCCTTAATTATTCAGTCTTATAGTTGCCACTGAAGCACTTGTACCAGCCTTCATCATGTCATCCTGTAGCTGTCTTGCAGTCACACGGGGGTTTTTCTGAGCTGTCCTTGATGAAATTGTGAGCTTTCGTAAAATAAAACAAATAGGGGCGCTCTCTGCCATTTCTGTAATCTCTCTTCACAGACACACAAATAAAACATCCTGAATCTCAGTGAATATTTGCCTCATTTCACATGGAATATAAATATTCTCTGATTCTGTAATCCATATGAAAGATAGAAGAAGAGCAGTTTCTCCGTTATCACCTCATTAACAGTCCGTGTGGAAACATAGCATAAGTTCTGTTTGGTGTCCTGATGACTTACATCATTTAAAACCCCACAATTACTTAAAAACTTTTACAACTTTTTCATGCTCCATGTTGAGTTTGGTTTCACTAATAATAAACATAAATTTGCATAAATCAGCAGTATTTGTATATGTCCATGTTTATTAGAGTATTAATAAAATTGGAAAGTATTAATTTAATGTACATTTAGAAAAGTTTTACATGTGCGATTAAGTTGTGATTAATTGTGAATTAACTCATGACAATCATGTGATTAATCACGATTAAATATTTAATGGATTGTCAGCTGTAATATTAGCTTGATGTGAGGTGAAGTTACCAGCGTGACACTAAAACAGTAGCAGTAATGACTAATGTTTACTTAAGTTCATATCAGAGCCCAAACTTCTTTACTTTAACTTGAGTAAAAAAAAGTGCATGTCCATGTCTATTACTTTTCTAACATTAAAATAACATTTGTTTTAGTCACGCAAGTCATTTCTTAAGCACAACTTTAGTATTTCACAAAGTAATATTTTAAACGCTATATCTGAAGCTTAACCCCAAACTTCTTGTCTTACCAGCAATAGCAAAAACACTTACATTTTGATGTTAGCTTTCTGGAACAATAGTTACCTCTATCTTTTTTCATCAGTTTGCCTAGACTTTGTCTCAGGCAGTTACAAACAGATATACGAGTTAGCTACCTCACTAGCTAATGTTTGGTAACTTAAAATTTAGATTAGCACAAATTGTGCTTTATTACTTCATATTAATAAGATATAAGTCAATATAATAGTATGGGTAAAACATTTGAAATCGTAATAGCAGCTGTTCCTGTTCCAGCTGTTACTTTATAAAAAGATATCTGAACATGAGACGATTCCATTTCTTATACATATACTATTCTATTATACTGTACATATACTATACCATTAAACTATTCTCTTATTTTAACAAATAAACTGAAGTATCTTTGAGTTTGTGTGTGTGTCACTACCACTGATTGCCCACCTATTACTAATATAATTGGCAAGAACTGGGACTGCCTTCTGATCCAAATCCCAGTGTCTCAACCTCTGATCTACCATTTCAGGTAACCGTTGGTCTGAACATGCACTAGGACCTTACACTATTTTGCAAATTGAGATGTAGACATGACACTCATTCCACAGACGTTTGTACCGAGTTATTTCCTCATCGTAGATTAATCCAGTTCCAGACCAGATGCTAAAAATGTTTTCTGTAATGCTATTAATAATCAAATCAAAAATACTATGTACTTCTGTTGCTGGCATCAGGAGCTTGTCACCAAGGAGCTTGTGAAAAGATCAAAACACTTCAATACACTGTAGAAACTACGTCACCCCTTCGAAACGAATTCGAAGGAGAAATAAACCTGTTTAGACATGGGCCCAAAAACGAAACCCTTCAGATGGCTACGGTACAAAAATTTATTGCAAAATAGGACAGAAAATATTACACAAAATCAAACACCTAAACATAAAATAATTGATACCAGTAGCTCATCCAGAATTGGTCCCAGCTCTCGAAAAGGTTAACAGCCAGCTCAACTCTCTCACTATGATGACTGCTTTTGTTGCATGCGGCAAACCTTCAGGCATAGGGGGCCATCCCTCTTACATTAAACACTCGAAAGGCAATAACCACAATTCAAATAATAATACACAACTTAACCCTTCACTCATACCTACAAAAGAAAACACAGCAAACTTAAATCCTATACACAAAGGGATGCACACACACACACACACGAAAAGCACCCAGAGTTAAGCTGGCAACATAAAGCTGGGAAGGTATCATCAATAAAATAAATAAATGAAAAATAAATAAATAAATGAAATAAAATAAAATAAAAAAAATAAAAAATAAAAAACAAAGCCCCAGCCAACCGGACTCATACACAAACAATTCACACAATACACATGCTGCCACCATGCAGCACACTCCTGAGACCGACCAACCAGGGAACCAAACAAAAGCAACACGGGAGAAACAGCAATTAATAAATCTAAAACAGAAAAACAAAAATTAACAATACATCATATGCTTTAATACACAAAACATTTAAAACCATGGTTACCAACTGCACACACTTAATTAAAATATTAAATAATTTACCTTCATTGGCAGATAGCAGATATAACAATCAGTTGATGTTCAAGCATTTATCCAGATCTGAATCAAAACACATTTCCAAAAAAAGATACAAATAAGACCTTTCATGCCATCTTATTTAAACAAATAAGACAAAGCCCATATATTTACCTACACCAGCAGCTGTCAACATACACAGTCAGCATTGCTCAATTTATCTGCATCTAAATAAATAAAAACAATTTTCCCATACCATCAAAATAAATCCCTCTAAAGAAACAAACTTGGCCGACCCCCTCTAGGGCGACTTCAAACACAACCAAACAAAGCAGCACTATTTCCCATGTGCTTTCAAAACAGGGCCCAAATTTCAAGGCTTCTTGCCCAGCGCCTGCTTAAAAAGTCTTGGGATATTTAGCCAACCACACCCCTACTGGTAGGTCCTTGCCTGGATACACACTGTATCAGAGTTTGATTTGTTCTGAACACATGACCAATGATGGCTGAAACACTGAAAGCACTTCACACTTTTGTGCGCTGAAAGGTTTGCTGAAATGCAACACAGGGGTGTAGATTACATGGGGGACTTTTTATAAAAAGTAAATTCGTCCCCCTGACTTTTTTAGTGGAGAGTGTGTGTTCACGACATGTTGAGGTTTTAATGGAGCAATGTATATTAATGCAGAGTGATTTAAAATTCAAAGAGACAAGAGAATCTCTACATGACATTCACGTATCCATGGCAATCAGTCACTCACCTGTCACGTCATCATCACACGCCCCCAGTACTGTAGCTCGAGTCGCACTGCGCGATCCAACATTCGGTTGCGATGAGCTCAAAAACCGCTTCACTCCTTTTTTACAAGCAGTGTAAGTTGCATATGGTATCTGAATTGTGTTGCACAATGTTTAGTAACTCTGCCTGTTGCTCTTGTTGAATAATTAGCAAGTTTGAAAGGATTTAAAGGATTATAAGGAAAAATTGCTTGGACAAACATTCACTTTTTTCTCTGTATTTTCCTTAAACTCTTTTATAACGTCTTTTGTTTTAACAAGTGTGTTATCAAAACACTACTTTTAAACAAACCAGCCAGGAAGCTTAAAAGAAGTGACAGCAAATGTTGATTTCATCTCATTGTATAATTGATATCGGGTCTTGACATGTTTGTCAGTTGAGTTCAATACATATTTTCTTTCAATAGTTTGTTGTGAATGACTTGTTTTATTCCTGAAACATGGACTGTAGAATAGAACTGTTAGTGTTAAGATGGTTTTCACACTATCTCACACACATTCCTTTGTCTATTCAGTGTGTAAGGTGGGGAACCACCCACTGGTCCAGCGGCGGTCTCCAGAGGCGTGGCGAAGGATTCTCGCGCGTTCTAGTCTTTCCTTTCACATTAGATAATAAGATTTGGATGAATGTATTTCTTCATTTTGGTTATTGACCTCTTATCTGACTCCAATTAGATAAAACATAATTAATATTTACATAGGTTGTTATTTTACTAATAGTATAATTTGGATGGATGTTTGTTTAGTTATTCTGATTAAGCTCTGGCATTACACTCGTTCATTCGGTTCTCATAGTCGCACATGATAATAATATGGGCCTTATAATTAATATACTGGTCAACGGTCATAAGCGAATCAGTATTGGTCGCTGCCAGAGGTTGGACTATACGCTTAAGCGGCTGCTCTCTGCGTGCTCAACTTTAAACATACTTTATTTAGTCCCCTTAGAGGTGACACTTAATTATTACAATAAATATTTCTAACCACAGGTAATGAATAGAATAATATTGAAATAATCAGAGGTTGAGGCTGACCCTATTTAGAGTGATCAGAAATGTTACTCTAAACGGAAATACATATTGTTAGCCTCCACGCTTCTAAGTACAAGCTAACGCCAAGTACAAGCTAACGCCAAACTAACGCCAAGTGCTAGTCGTATCTCTCAAATCCTCAGCTGATGTATTATTCACTATCCAACTGGGATTTAGGCCGAACCTAGCCTGATTTATGAAACCACACTCTTGGCAACGGAAAACTTAACTATTAAGCCTCTTCTCAGCTGCATTCAGCTGTAGTAGCTCTGCGTGATCTGCTAGATGATATTGACTTAGATGGTTTTGACGACACACATGATTGCCTTAAACACATTGAACAAGAGACCTCCTGTAGGCCTGAATTTTTTAGATACGGCCCTGGAAGAGGGGGATTGTCTATATGTGCATGGTTCATGTTCAAAACCTTCTGATGATGTGTATTTATGTGGATATGCGGTTGTAAGGTTACCTGATATAATAGTTAAAGCTAAATCATTACCACACACATCTGCACAAGCTGCAGAGTTGGTCGCACTTACAAGAGCATGTCAGTTGTCTGAAGGTAGAGTAGTGACTATATACACTGATTCTAAGTATGCTTATGGTGTTGTGCATGATTTTGCAGAAACTTGGAAGCAAAAAGACTTTAAAACAGCTGATGGAAAGCCCATAGCACATTTTAATCTCATAGGCGACTTTTTAAAAGCTCTTTAACTCCCTGCCAAAGTGGCCATAGTTACACATATGCCACCTGTAGGAAATTTGAGATACCTGTTGGTTATAGTTGACAGATTCAGTAAGTGGTGAGAAGCATTTGCATGAGTGACAGAGAATGCTAAAACGGTTGTCAAAATATCAACAAAAGAGATCATCTCTAGATTTGGTATTCCTAGTGTGATTGAAAGTGATAACGGCACACCTTTTGCTTCGAAAGTAACACAACTTTTGGCTAAAAGCTTAGCATTTTTTATATTCCCTATCACCCACAGTCAGCTGGAGTGGTAGAGAGAACAAACAGAACCATTAAGAAACATGTTATTAAAGCCTGCATTAAAACAGGCCGAAATTGGACTGTTGTTCTCCCGGTAGTACTCACAGAAATGAGAATGACCGTATCTTCAACAAAACTAACCTTTGAAAGTTTTATGTTCTTACCTTTCCCGACCACATGGGTCAGGGGACGCACTGGCATTTCTTCTTTAGGTAACCTGGAAGTGATGGTGGACGACTACGTTTCTGCCCTGGTTGAGAAATTGAATTCTATCAGTGCTGATGTCTCACTAACTCTTCCTCTGCCTACAGATAAGCCAACACACCCTTTTGTGCCTAATCAGCAGGTTCTGATAAGAAGTCTGAAGTCTACCAAGATCGTTGAGCCGAAGTATCTGGGTCCAGCGACTGTTCTAGCTGTAACCAGAACTGGAGTTCTGACTGATTATCAGCCACAGTGGATACACGCAAGCAGGATCAAAAACCCACTTAATCTGTGCACTAATTGGTCTGTTGGCCTAAGAAGCCTACCTAAGTGAGTATTCAGGGCTGAAACAGTTGAGAGCCCACGGAAAGATCCTTTCTTTATAGTAGAAAGGGGGCCACCTCCGGGGTGAAGATCTGACTCACTTGACTGTTTAGTTTAGCTCACCCTGATACCTGCTCTAGGTCTAAATTCTATAACTATATGTGCATAGTTGTAACTAGACTCCGAATTTTTCTTATTCTCTTTGAACACATTATTCAGAGAGTAGACTGTTACGTATACCTGATAATACTGCTAATAGACATACTGAACAAGCACTGAGAAATAAATGTCTCATGATGTCTTGGAGAACGTGAAACAACTGCTGACAAAGTTTTTTTGAGAAGAGTTTGTTTACGAGTGTTGAACACTATTTTGTTTTAGGAATGATTCTTGTATTGATTGTTGGAATTGTACTTTGTATGTTGCCATGTTTGATGACGATGGTAAGACAGGCCATAAAGGCCTCGATTGGAGTGGTGATGATGAAGGATTATATGCATGTAGGGAAAGAATGAAATGGAATCTGTATGTTTTTGTTTGTCTTTATCTTTTCATTTGCAGTTTGTGTCACCGATTCTGTTCCCAGGATGAACATCCTATGTTTTGGTGTGTGATGCTAAATCATAAATGATTTAAAGTGGCCATTGTTAGTGTTAAGATGGTTTTCACACTGTTTCACACACATTCCTTTGTCTGTTCAGTGTCTATAGAATATTTACGATGTTAGTCTGTAAGGTAAACAGGGAGTCTTATCTGGGCTCACACATCTCCAGCTAGTATATCCTCTTGTCTAAACAGGAAACAAGTTTAGGACAGCCTTTTCTCTGTATGTATATATATACGTTCTGCTACCTGCAATAAACAGAAGAGGAAGAACATGCATGTTACTGTGCTGTGTATTTCTTCTTCCCTGATATCAGAAAGGCACCATGGGCATAGCAGATCGTATGGAAAACCTCTCCAAGAATTAAGTTTCGTTTGGGCATGATAAAAATCTAACAAGAACAAAACGAAGTATTATTTAAATGTGCAAGTCTCCATTACTGTGTGCCATGTACTGTGCATACACACAATACAATTTGAAATATGTGAACAATATACTCTTACTCAGACAGTAACTAATACTGTAACACGTTACTTTAAAAAGTAAAGTAACTTCATTACCTTTACCGTACGGTGCATTACCCGTTACTTTTTTAAATGAATGGATTTGGGCTGAAGTGTAGATTACAGTCTAACTTGCTTACAGCAGGGTCGCATTGTAGGATTGGTGGATTACCGGATTACCCTCTGTAAACACGAAGAAGACGCACTGTGGGCGTGTCTCCGTTTATTCAGGTCTGTGCGGCAGTAATGGCGAGTCGAGGCGAGAGCAAGACGAGTTTCTCAAAGTGGAAATATGCTCATTATTTCACTTCAGTTGAGTATAAAGACAAAAACTTTTTAGTCAAATGTAAGCTGTGTCTTTCTGGTTAGAAGCTCGTATCTACTGCGATAAACAACAACTCCAATCTGTTGAAGCTCCTCCAGGAACTCCATGCCTCGACGAAGCTAGAAGCTAGAAGCTAACCTGGTGTTCTCTTCTACATTGTTGATAGTTTTCATACTTCAGCTGTGAAAGGAACATGTTTAAGAGCTCAACACAACAGCAGAAGCCACTTTAGTTTGTGATTGTGAATATATTATTCAGCTTGTTTTGTTATTTATTTCAGAAATCATTGTGATATATTTAGTTTGTGCTGCTCTTTAAATAAAATAGTGTTTAAAAATGACTTTGTGTTTAAGTCAGTTTTGTGTTTTTAGACCATAACACATAAAAGGGCATTAAAGGGAACATTAAAGAACGTTCTTTATAATATATAACAGTAACGTATTACTTTTTTGGTGTAAATAATCAACAAAGTAACTAAGTTACTTTTTGAATGAAGTAACGAGTAACTGTAACTAGTTACTATTTTTTAGTAACTAACACAACACTGCTCTTACTACCATTATAAGGACATCTTTGTACTTTATACTAAAAATTTACACATTACTACCTCAGAGTACCAATGTGTACCTTAATGTACAACTATACATTTTTGGGGTAAATAAGGTACAAAGATGTCCTTTTAAGGGTCCTGTCCCAGTGGCAAGCTGTTGTATTTCTTTCTTCTTTCTGTTTTCTAATCATATATAATTATAAAGCATATAAAGCAAAAAAATTATGATTAAAAATAAAACCTGTCAATTACACAACGGTTAACTGAAAAAATAACAAACAGGTAACAATAGACATTTCCTCCATGGTATTACAGGCACTTTTACTTTTCAAATCGTATCAATTTTGAGTATCGTTAAACCTCTAGTACAGGGGTGTCAAACTCAAATTCACAGTGGGCCAAAATTAAAAACTGGGACGAAATCGTGGGCCAAACTCAACATTTATTGAAAAAATGACTGCAATTGTGCATGTTTTCTGTCTCTCCAGATGTGTAATGTTGAACCTTTTCATATGGAAACAAACTTTAGTTTTGCATAAACATTAAATCTGGATCAACCAAAGTTTAATATTATAAACACATGAGAAATTAAATTTGAAATAAAACACATCAGTGCTATTCGTTTCTTATTTTGTCTCTCTCTCTCTTCTCTCTATCTATAGACTTTCTAATTCCTTTTTAATGTAAACCTTTTTTCACAGGCCAACAACAACACAATTAAAATAATAATAATTTCCTTCAATTAAAATCTCAAACAATCTTTCAACTATTAACAGTCCATGACTTGGAGTAGAAAAAGTGCATAAAGACAACATTCATTCAAGGTCAGTTTTTACACTCTGATTTACTCTGATTGGTTCAAGCCAATGTGCATCATATCTGGGTTGAGGCTCTGAGCTGATCATCATGTCTGGGTTTAGGCTCTAAACTGAGCATCATGTCTGGGTTTAGGCTCTGAGCTGATCATCATGTCTGGGTTTAGGCTCTGAGCTGATCATCATGTCTGGGTTTAGGCTCTGAGCTGAGCATCATGTCTGGGTTTAGGCTCTGAGCTGAGCATCATGTCTGGGTTTAGGCTCTGAGCTGAGCATCATGTCTGGGTTTAGGCTCTGAGCTGAGCATCATGTCTGGGTTTAGGCTCTGAGCTGAGCATCATGTCTGGGTTTAGGCTCTGAGCTGATCATCATGTCTGGGTTTAGGCTCTGAGCTGAGCATCATGTCTGGGTTGAGGCTCTGAGCTGAGCATCATGTCTGGGTTTAGGCTCTGAGCTGATCATCATGTCTTGGTTTAGGCTCTGAGCTGAGCATCATGTCTGGGTTTAGGCTCTGAGCTGATCATCATGTCTGGGTTGAGGCTCTGAGCTGATCATCATGTCTGGGTTTGGCTCTAAGCTGATCATCATGTCTGGGTTTAGGCTCTGAGCTGAGGAAATCCTCAGGATTGAGTGAAGGTGTTCATCAGTGAGACTCCTGGGTGGTGTTTTGTTCATCTTCATTAAAGAGAACAGTTACACACACAGATATGTGCTGCCGAACACAGAGAGGATTTGAGCAGCTTGGGAACGGAGTTGGAGCAGTGTGTCGGGGAGGAAACATGGAAACTGTGCAGCACACACAGAGTCGTACTTTGACTTGATCGTGTCTCTACACTGGAGTTCAATCAGCTCCATTTGGAGGTTGTTTAATGCGCTTTCCACGTCAATCACAAACGGTTTTCTGAGCAGTTCAAATCTGCATTTCTGGGCTTCAAAGTCGGTAAATCTCCGGGTAAATTCAGCGCTGAGTAGGCGGGGCTTATCAGCGGTCTCGACTGACGCACCAACGCACTAACAAAGCATTCTGGGATTTGTAGTATAAGCGGTGTATGCGCTATATACTGGCGGGACAGCTCTAATCCACATTTGATATGATCTCGCTGGCCAAATATAATTACACCCGCGGGCCTGAGTCTGACACACCTGCTCTAGGAAGAAGTTATTGCTGCTCGTTAGTCATCACAGTATACGCTAGCGGCATCTGGTGGTCAAAATTATGAAGTGCATCAATGTCCAAATCAGTCACGTGGTTTGTGTGCTTCGGCCATCATTGGTCACGTGTTCAGAACGACTCGAACTCTGATGCATCTTTTGACGCGCTCCTCGGTGACGCCAGTAAAAGAAGTACATAGTAATTCGAGTCGATTATTCGATACACTGTAATCGCAGTACAGAAACAGTTTTAGTATCATGTCTGGAACTGCATTAATCTACGATGAGGAAATGATTGGCTACAAACTTCTGTGGAATGAGTAAGTTTCATGTCAAACACCTCGATTAGCAAAATGGTGTTTTAGGAAACGCGTGTAATCTCCTGGTGTGTGTTCTGTCTGCAGTCCGGTCTGTAAGATTGAGGTCCCTGAGCGGTTAATTGTCAGTTATGACGCGCTGAAGCGCAGCGGTTTGGAGCAGAGGTGTGTGTGTGTTCCAGTCCGCCAAGCAACTGATGAGGAAATCCTGCTTGTGCACAGGTCAGAGATTCTACTTTATAGCAATCCACACTGTACATAATGATGATGATAATATCTTCTTCTTCTTCTTCCTCTTCTTCTTTCGGCTTCTCCCATTAGGGGTCTCCACAGTGGATCATCCGTCTCCATCCCCCCCTGTCCTCTACATCTGCCTCTTTCTCACCAACTACCTGCATGTCTTCCCTCACCACATCCATGAACCTTCCCCTTGGTCTTCCCATTTTCCTCCTTCCTGGTGTCTCCATCCTCAGCATTCTCCTACTGATATACCCCATGTTCCTCCTCTGCACATGTCCAAACCGTCTCAATCTCACCTCCCTCACCTTGTCTCCAAAACGTCCTACATGCACTGTCCCTCTAATAAATTCATTTCTAATCCTGTCCATCCTCGTCACTCCCAACGAACATCTCAACATCTTCAGCTCTGCTACCTCCAGCTCCACCTCCTGTCTTTTACTCAATGCCACTGTCTCTAAACCATACAACATCTCAGGTCTCACCACAGTCCTATAAACTTTCCCTTTCACTCTCACAGATACTCTTCTATCACAACTCACTCCTGCTATCACTCTTCTCCACCCACTCCACCCTGCCTGCACTCTTTTCTTCACTTCTCTTTACACTGTTGACCCCAGGACCTAAACTCATTCAGCTTCACCACACTACTGCACCCCCTTTTCAAAAAAACTGAAAAGGTAAACTGTTTTATATCTGTAATATTTTCTGCAAAGGAAGAAAAAAAGTTCCAAAGTCTGTTTTAGGAACATCTGTAGGATGTACATGTCAGGAATATTATTCTTGAGATTAAAAAACATTCAGAAAAAGTGTGACTGCTGATCTGTGCAAGTTCTTCTCACGTCTCTTTTGCTCTGCAGTAAGGAGTATCTTGAAGCTGTAAAACAAACCCCACACATGACCTTAGAGGATCTGTTGACCTTCACTCAGCAGTATGGTGACGTTTATTTTCACCCTGTAAGCCACAATATTGCAGGATACTCGCATTTATGGATTTATTTGAGATGTTTTGCTTGTTTACACAATCATGTTTATTATCCCTGTTATATCTGGAGAATATCTACCACTGTGCCACGCTGGCGGCTGGTGCTGCGCTGCAGCTGGTGGACAACATCATGACGGGGAAAGTGAGGAATGGAATGGCTCTTGTAAGGTAAGTGTTAGTGCTGGAATTCTAGAGTCTCTTCAGTTTTCCAGAAAAATGTCGTTAGAATATAGATTACAATTTTTAATACATATTTGAATTGTGTATAAATTTGTTTGAATTTTCTACCCAAATAGTGCTGAGATGTTCTCCTCTTTTATTTCTCCCTCTTTTCTATGCTGTCCTGTACTCAGGCCTCCTGGTCACCACAGCCAGCGAAGTGCAGCCAGTGGATTCTGTGTGTTTAACAACGTGGCGATAGCGGCGCTCTACGCTAAACAAAAATATAACCTCAACAGGTATGAAATACAAAAAGGTTTTTGGCATGAGAGATAAAATGCTGTCAGGTGCTGCTGCTGAAATCAGATGGTTTGATCTGTTCAGGGTGTTGATTGTGGATTGGGATATTCACCATGGACAGGGAGTGCAGTTCTGCTTTGAAGAGGATTCCAGGTGAGCAGTTTTTTTGCAAAAATCAGGGCGTGAACATCAAACCAAGCACTTGTTCTACTCACTTTACTGTATGTCACTCTTTTATTTTCATTTTCTGTCCCCAGTGTTCTGTATTTCTCATGGCACCGCTTTGAGCACGGTCGTTTCTGGCCCAACCTTCCTGAGTCTGACTACGACAGTGTGGGGAAGGGTGAAGGAAGTGGCTTTAATATTAACCTGCCTTGGAATAAGGTGAAGTTCTCCAGGGTCAAGCACATTCCAAAATCCATATCAAGGAATTCTTTCACATTCTGAACTTCCTCTTAGTCATTGGTTTATTTTACAAATTGTAAACAATCACATAATTTAACTCTAATGTTCAGATTTAAAACTTTAGAGATTGTAGAAATTGATTTTAGGAATTAAAATCTAAAGTGTTTGATTTACCTGTAAAATGCACTATTCAGTTGTAGTGTGGTTTAGTTATCAGTATATTGTTTTACAGAATTTGCAAAGCATTAAACAAACATATAATCTTATTTATTAATTAGTTGTCATGTTTATTTGTGATCAGGTGATTTTTTTGTTTTACTATTTCGTGTTCTTTGTTTTTCCCCCAGGTGGGAATGACCAACAGCGATTACCTCTCGGCTTTTTTTCACGTCCTCTTGCCTATTGCATATGAGGTACAGTAATTAATACAGGCTTTTAATAAAACCCCTGAGTTGGAAATGTATGTGCTTGTGTATGTTCACGAGTGAAAGTTCTGTTTTTATATCATTTTGTTCCAGTTTGCTCCTGAGCTGGTGTTTGTCTGTGCAGGGTTTGATTCTGCTATTGGTGATCCAGAGGTAAATAATCTATCACTTCTTTATGACATAATCACCACGGATCACATGCTTTATCTAAAAAGATTCATTTAAAAAAGGAATTCTGTTGCTTTCTATAAAAAAAAGATCTGTGCCTAAAAAGTATTTAAAGTATATTTTGAAACATTTTACCAAAAATACAATTAAATCCAACATTTCAGGAACAAAATACTGCACGATACTGTGCGTTATTATACAACCCCAATTCAAAAAACCTAGGATGCTCTGTAAAATGTGAATAAAAACTAAATGCAATGATTTGCGAATATCAGAACACATATCTTCTCACAGTAGAACTGAAGAAAACTGAAGAAATTCATTATTTTAAGATAAAATTGGGTTATAGAAAATAGTGCATCATTTTTTACCGCAGCCACAGCGCTGAGCTCCGCAATTCTTACTCTGTTGTTGTTCTGTGTTTAGTCATTTTTCTTCTATAGGTTTTACTAGAAACGAACATAAAGCAGCACATCCCAGACAATATTCTTTCCGGTTTTTGACTATTCAGACCTGTTGTTGGAGACGCAGAAGAGGGAAGTGCGCCAACGCGCTGGTTAAACTCCACAAGCGCATCTTTCGAACTGCGTTCCCAAGCATTTATCTCACGAACGCTTTCTAACAAAACGGATGAACTTCTTCTCATCACCCGCATCAACAAGGACTTTTCAAACTCTGCTGCATTGTGCTTTACTAAACCCTGGCTGAGTGAACATTCTGGACAACGTGCTACATCTGGCAGGCTTCCAGCTGTTCAGGGCAGATCGCATCGCGGAGTTAACCGGGAAAACGAGAGGTGGTGTTGGTGTTCGGATGTAAGAACGCTGAAAAACATGTGTGGTTCTAATCTAGAGGCACTGTTCATAAAGTGCTAAACTTTCATTCTTGTGAATGTGTTCGTTCCTCCAGAGCGTCAGCTGCAACAGCTGGCTGAACAAATAACTGAAACAGAGCAAAGGTACTCAGACTCTCTCTTAATCATTCTTGGAGATTTTAACAAAGCGACTCTTTCCCGTGAACTGCCAAAATACAGACAGCGCGTTACATGTCCCACCAGAGACAGTAATATTTTGGATCATATCACTCTGTCCCATGAGCAGCTCTGGCGCTCTGAGGCTCTTCATCCAATACCAATCTACAGGCAGAAACTAAAATCAGCTAAACCTGTACTAATGACTGTTAACAGATAGAGTAATGAATCAGAGCAGGACACAAGCCTGTTTCAACTGCACCGATCTGGACGAGTTCACGGAGACTGTAACTTCACACATCAGTTTCTGTATGGATATGTTCTCCCCCACCAGGTCATTCTTATCATTCAATAATGATAAACCGTGGTTTACTGGGAAACTCAAACAGCTTCATCATGCCAAAGAGGATGCTTACAGAAGTGGGGATAAAATCTTGTATAACCAGGCCAGGAACAAACTAACAAAGGAAATCAGATTGGCTAAAAACCTACTCTGAAAAGCTGGAAAAACAGTTTTTAGCCAATGACCCAGCATCAGTATGGACTGGTCTGAGGAACATCACCAAGTACAAGACAACACCCCCACAGTCCATGGAGAATCAACAACTGGCTGAAGATCTGAATGTGTTCTTCTGTATGAAAAGCCCAGTATAGCACCCACCACCCCCTCAGATCTGCACTTCACACATTCATCCTGCACTTAAAGGATGTGTAAAGGATGTGAAACGAGTGTTCAGAAGACAGACGACTAGGAAAGCTCAAGTGTCTTGCTCAAGGGCTCAACAGTGGCAGCTTGGCGGTGCTGGGGCTTAAACCCCTGACCTTATGATCAGAAACCCAGAGCCTTAATCACTGGACCACCACTGCCCTAAAATTTAGCATTGGCTAGGAATCCCACCCAGGCCTCCCGCATGGCAGGTGAGGATTCTACCACTGAACCACCAATGCCTTCACAATCTTCTTTTAACATGTTTACAGACTTGTTAAATGAAGATAGGATGCAACACAGTGGTAAAAATGGTTCTGTCACTTTTAAGATGTGTTGTGGCCATCAAATTCAACATTATTTTTTCCTTGAAATGGTACATTTACTCAGTTTAAACATTTGTTATATTTTCTTTGTTCTGTTGTGAATTAAATATGGGTTTATGAAATTTGCTAATCATTGCATTTTGGTTTTCTATTTCAATGTTACACATTGTCCAAACCTTTTTGCAATTAGGTTATACATTATATAGTACATTACAATTAAATTATATATAAATGTCCACAATTGAAAAAAGTTTGACAGTTGTCAATTGTTTATAATTGTCCCCCCCTTCTCTTCCAGGGGCACATGTGTGCTTCTCCAGAGATTTTTGGCCACCTTACACACCTGTTGATGTCTCTGGCCAATGGCAGATTGTGTGTTGTCTTGGAGGCATGTACAGTACTGTAAGCCTGAATACGTGCTTGTGGAGTTTTATTTAGTAATGTATGAATTTTATGTGTTAGGGTGGATACAACTTGACATCTCTTCCTCAGTCAGTTTGCCAAACTGTACAAACTCTGCTTGGAGATCCCACATCAGTGCTGAATGATATTGGACCCCCATGTCAAAGGTGGGTTTAGCTAAAGAAATAGTTTAACAATGAATTAATTTGCTTCATGCTGTGTTCTGTTCCAAGTAAAGGTTGCAAAAGTAGCAGACAATGGAATTATTTGGAATGTATATATGGGAGAAGCCGAAAGAAAGTTTATATAACATACAACACCAATTCCAAAAAGTTGGGACACTGTGTAAAGTGTAAATAGAAACTGAGAATACATCATTTTAAGGAAAAAAATGTCATTTTGAATTTGATGACTGCAACAGGTCTCTAAAAAAAGTTGAGACAGAGCTATGTTTACCTCTGTATAGCATCATGTCTTCTGTCTGTATACATCTGGGAGAGGAATGTTGTCCTATGTAGCTGCTCAACAGTTCTGGGTGTCCTTTGTTGTATTTTTCGTTTCATGACTGCAGACAGGCCAGTTCAGCACCCAGACTCTTCTACTACAAAATCATGCTATTGTAATAGATGCATTATGCAGTTAGCATTATCTTGTTTAAATATGCAAGACCTTCCTGAAAAAAGACATTTTCCAGATGGAAATTTGTTGCTCTGAAACCTGTATATACCTTTCAGCATTGTGGAGTCTTTCCAATTGGAATCATGGATCATGTTCATGCCTGTTTTCTTCTTTTCATGATAGAGATTTTGGGGATGACCTGGCAAAATGTTCCCACACAATGATTTGTGGACGTGTTAATGAGCCCATGCAGTGATTTCCATGAACAGAATCATGACTGTTTTAAATGCAGTGCTGCCTGAGGGCCAAAGATTGTGGGCATTCAGTATTGATTTTCACCCTTCTGCATGGGGATTCCTCCAGATTCTTTGAAACATTTGATGATGTTATGTTCTGTAAATAATGAGATATTCAACTGCTTTGCAATTGTTGTGTTGAGGAACATTATTCTGAAATGAATCGACAATTTGTAACACAGATTGGTGAAGGTCTGCCCATCTTTACTTCTGAGAGCCTCTGCCTCTCTGAAATACACCATTTGTACCATATTTATACAATATATCATCTTACTGCCCTGGTGCAGGTTAACATTTTAATAGCACACATTTCCAGACTTTTGTTGCCCCGTCCTCAATTTTTTTTTAAATGTGTTGCAGCCATCAAATTCAAATGTAACTAATTTTTTCTTTAAAAGAATGCATTTCCTAAGTTTACACATTTTAAACATTTTCTATGTTTTATTGTGAATAAAATATGGGTTTATGAGATTTGCAAATAATTGCATTTTGTTTTTATTTACATTTTACTGTGTCCAAAGTTTTTGGAATTGGGGAAATGTATGTAATCTGATGTATTTGTGTTTCATGCTGTTTCTGGATTCCGTATATTTCTTCTCCTATATTTAAGTATGTTATTACTCTGCAGTGCTCTGGAGTCTGTTCATAATGTTCGAGCTTCTCACCAGAGGTATTGGAGCTCTCTCAAAACCCAAGGTATTTTTTGTGTAGTAATGATGCAAGTCAAATGAATAGCATATAAATGTGATCACATGCACATCGGTATCTTTATTAGGAACAACTTGTTCTTGCTCAGTAAAGCAGACAATCATATGGCAGTAGCACAGAATAAGACACATTGTGGGGAATTTTTCCTCTAACACGGTCACCCAAAACTCTTCTGAAAGAAAGTTTATGTGCATGCTTAAATAAAAGAAAGTTGTTTTCTAGAGTGAACACTGAAGACTGCATGATCTTTAACATCTCTCAGGTTGAAGATATTTACCCAAATGTATTCAGCTAATTCTATTTTTATTTTGCCCACGATAATTCTCTTTACCCTCACTAGATGTCTCCTCTTTCCTTTTAACCACCAATTTCACTTTAATGTTGTCAATGCTTGTGAGACCCATCAGATCAGGCTGTAAGAGACCCATCAGATCAGGCTGTAAGAGACCCATCAGATCAGGCTGTAAGAGACCCATCAGATCAGGCTGTAAGAGATGTCTCAACTTCCATCATTATTGCTATTTGATGAACCAACAAACTCTTGCATGGGCACTTTGTTTTCTGCCTGTCAAGGCTTTTACTTCTCATCATAAACAGTCCTCTGCAAAAGCATGTTAAAGTTTGTATTACTAGATCTTGCTGAGGCAGAGGGCAAGGGGAATCAGGGAACATGCGATATCAGGGACTTTGAAAGTGTTATGTCGTTTGAATCCATGACTTAATTAAGGCACTTGTTGGGGCAAAGACATGTCCTACACATCATTAATGTGTTTCTAATAAAATGGCCAGGCAATTACACAGTACCTCTCATTTTCATATTTTTTTTCCACCCAAAGTGCTTGAAGTAACAAACACTAGTCTTGCCTAACAAGCAAATTAATTCAATTCATGTTTATTTGTATTGTGCTTTTAACAATGAACATTGTCTCAAAGCAGCTTTACACAAATAATGTGGTAATAAAAATGAATAAGATGTTCTTTATAAGTGTAAGTTTGTCCCTGATGAACGAGCCGGTGGCGAATGTGGCAAAGGAGATGAGATGGCATAAGGAAGAAACCTTGAGAGGAACCAGACTCAAGAGGGAAACTCATCCTCATCTGGGGGTACAGTGATGGTGATCAGAAGCCAACTGTAGTCCTGAGTCAGTGTAGCAGACTGTTAACTACAGTCTACAGTCCAAATCCATCCTCAAAGCTCCCGTTCTTACTCCGGAATTTCATGGAACCACCCAAGGCGTTGATGAGAAACCGTTACAAGCTGCACAGAGTGGCCTCCAGTCGAAGAGAACACTATCCAGAGGCAGACCTGGACGAAGTGGGAAGATCCACGGAGGGGAGAGGGGCAGGAACAGTGGTCACTGGAACCTCAGGAGCATGTTTAACTCGACCGAGAGAGAGAGAGAGAGAGAGAGAGAGAGAGAGAAGAGGTGACAGGAAGAGGAGGATATGGATTATTAAGTGTCCTTATTGTTGTATGAAAGTTAATGTCACTGTGCAGTTTGGACTCCGGTAAGACTCGCTATAGCAGCATAACTAAAAGGGAGAACCAGAAGGTAATACAGACATGAGGGATCTCTGGGATAAGAGACGACCCACCACACCACCATCAACAAACCTGAGTGAACGTGTGAATGTGAGGGGACGACAGCATACAAATATCCCAGTTCACCAAACACTCTATATCCATGTTCCCTCCAGATCTGAGCCTTTACCTAAGAAATAATCTACTGATTTAAGACTTAACTAAATCAGCCTTGATGTGAACACTGATTGGAAGGTTGTTCCATAACTGTGGGGTTTTTAAGAGAAAGATCTGCCCCCTGCTGTAGTCTTCATTATTTGAGGTACCAACAAATAGCCTGCACCTTTTGATTTAAGTAGGTGTAAGTATATCCTGCACTGTGTAATTGGAGTGAACCGAAATAAAATTCAGCTTTTATTGTTCCTTTACTTAATCTTTGTTTTATTTGGCAAATATAAAAAAAATAATTATAGAGTATTATGCAGATAACGTACATGATTATTATGATTTGTAGACTGTCCTATCATGGAGCCAAGTACCAAACGCTGCAGAGTGAAGGAAGATGATGAACAGCAACAAGAAAAGGAAACTGAACCTCTAGTCTGGACAGAACCCGTATTTAGAGTTGCCCCTCCTGTGCACACGGCTGTGCGACTCTATGAAGAACAGCAGGACTCGCTCCCAGAAGCCTGTCAGCAACTCGGTGAAACATCACCAAAGTATTTTGAGGAGGCAGAGAAAATCAGGTTATTTATAGAAATGTATATTGTCATCAATACAAAGTGTTTGTGTGTGTATGTGTGGGTGGTTGGGTGTGTGTCCATGAGTGTGTGTGTGTGTGTGTGTGTGTGTGTGTGTGTGTGTGTGTGTGTGTGTGTGTCTGTAGTAGTATCTGCTGCGCACAGATCACATTTCTCCCACATAGTTAGTAATGTGTTTTAATTTATATGTCTAATGTTTCCTTGTAATATTATTAACTTTCTCTGTGTGGTCTATTAAATAAATATAAATGCAATAATTTGACAATGTTTTCTGCCAACAGGAATAAACATTTTCGGGATGTGACTGATGAGAAGTCTTTACAGTGCTGCCAGGATATTGTTACAATTTTGGAGAAAATCAAGAACAAAGAGGTGCATTGCTTTAATTTGTATATACAAACAAAAGAAATAATAAAAAAAACAAAAAAACATTTAAATAAAAAATTCCAATGAATGAATAGATTAAGGCCAATGTTGACCTATTAGTAAGTAAATGTTGCATTAATGCCTGATTTGTTTTTGGTTTTATATACTGTATGTTGCTGTTTACTTTGCGTAAGAAAGATTTTTCCCGAGACAGCTGGCCTCGCCGCAGCTGAAAGCTAAGATTAAAGCAGACAGGTGTAATGCTGTTTTACTGCCAGGTACGGAATGGCCTGGTTGTGGTGCCTGATGTGTTTGTATCTCTGAAGTGTGCTGTGGAACATGCTAAGAACTCACTGTTTCAGCGGTATGAACTTTTAAAGAATTTTGCTCCCAATACTAAAACAGTGTGGAGATTCTTAACATGGACAAAACTAAAGTAACTATAGAGAGAGATTTATGGTGCTGTACATATTTGTGTTCATGTTTTTTCAGGATTTTGGTGCTGTTTGTAGGAGATGATGTTTTAGTGGACACTGAAGATGGGTGAGCTTTGTTTCACATATGACTTCTGTTTATTATATATATATATATATATATATATATATATATATATATATATATATATATATATATATATATATACAGTGGTACCTTGACTTACGAGTTTAATTCGTTCCGTGGCCGAGCTCGTATCTCAATTTGCTCACACATCAAATCAATGGTAGAGGAGAGGCAGAGGAGGAGGGAAAGCTCGTTTTTTACTATCACTACAGTACACTACGTATCCCTAAACATTTTACATTTTTTGCTTATCTTAATTTTTGTCCCAATCTTCGCTTTCTGGCTTCGCGTCACCATCTAGCAGCGGCATCTCGAGCTCGTACCTCAATTTTTTGCTCGCGTAACAAAGCAAAAAATCGACCGAGTGCCCACTCGTACCTGGGAAAACTCGTACATTAATGCACTTGTAGGTCAAGGTACCACTGTATATGCCACAAAAGTAAGTACACCCCTCACATTTCAGCAACCATTTTAGTATCTTCTCAAGGGACAATACTATAGAAATGAAACTTGGATATATTTTAGAGTAGACAATGTGCAGCTGTATAGCAGTACTGATTTACTGTCCTCTGAAAACAACTCAACATACAGACATTATTGGCATCAAATTAAAAACCCTCAGTAATAACAGTTGTTCGTGGTGTAAACATGCAAAGCCACATGTCCTATTCATTATGTTCAAATGGACATTTGGTGCAACCCAGATGAGGATGGGTTCTCTCTGAGTCTTGTTCCTCTCAAGGTTTCTTCCTTATGCCATCTCGGGGAGTTTTTCCTTGCCACAGTTGCTCATCAGGGACAAACTTACTTACAAAGAATCACCACATTATCTGTGTAAAGCTGATTTGAGACAATGTTCATTGTTAAAAGTGCTATACAAATAAAAATGAATTGAATTGAATCATGTTCATGTTTTTGTCTGCTTGACAGAACCGTACTCATTTGTGTATCTTGTATTTGAGCAGTTAATATCTAATCCAATTGTCTTGTACTGACCACTGGATGTTCAACATGGACCTTATGGTAAAGACGCTATAAGAAGAACACCCTGAAACTGAGTTACAGTACAGTGGTCAGGGCCATTTAGAGGTTTTCCCAGAAGGGTTCTACTAGTGAACAGACCTCACAAGGGTCCTTCAGAGAAGTCGAGTTCTCATCCATGATCCCTTCAGCATTTGTGCCAAATGGCAGTTTTCTAAAAGAGAATAACAACCACAAACACACCACCAAGATGACAACTGCCCTGCTGAGGAAGCTGAAGGTGGAGGTGATGAAGTGGCTAAGTATATCTCCAGACCTGAACTCTATTGAGCACTTTTGGGGATCCTCATTCGGAAGAAGGAGAAGCACCATGTGTCTGACATCAAGCAGCTCCATGATCATTATGGAGGAGTGGAAGAGGATCCCAGCAACAACCTGTGCAGCTCTGGTGAATTCCACACCCAGGAGGATTAAAGCAGTGCTGGATATCAATGTGTTCACACACAATACTCACACTTTGGACACAGTTTTGACACGTTCACTGAGGGTGCACTCACTTTAGTTGGCCGTTATTTAGACAATAATGGCTGTATGTTGAGTTCTTTTTAGAGGACAGTAAATCTGTACTGATACACAAACGGCACACTGACTCCTCTAAAATATATCTAAGTTCCATTTATATAGTTTTGTCCCCTGAGAACATATAATAAAAAAAAAAACCCAAAATCGGTTGCTGAAATGTGAGGGGTGCACTTACTTTTGTGAGATACTGAGTTGCGTGTGTGTGTGTATATATATATATATATATATATATATATATATATATATATATATATATATATATATATATATATATACCCTCACATTCTAGCAACCATTTTATTATATATAAATATATATTTATTAATGTGTATAATGTATATTTTTATATATATTTATATTTATAGGTGTAACAGTGCACATATTTGTACCAAAATGTTTCGTGCAGCCCTTTTGGTTACAGTATGTACTGAATGCAGTCCTTTTTACGTGTGCAACAGTTTAAATCTGAGTTCCCTCAGGAACGTGTTAATTGGCAGACTGCACGTTTGTTTAGTCTCCACCTCACACTTTTAAGTGCATCTCTTTATTATTATTGAACTTGAAATCATACAGAACAATACCAGGGGTATAATAAAGAGACTAGAGTTAGTGCAGTGTCACTGTGGCAACTCAATTTTACCGGAAATTAAATTTGTTTTACGCATGCATGAAACCGCTAATAAATCCAGAGCGATATTGTTAGCGGCTAGTGGCTAGTGCTATCTCTCTTTAGCGTTTTGTGTCCAGCTTCAAGAATTTCTTTTAAAAGAAGAAAATCCTGAAAATTCTGCATATTGAGGGAGTGAAAGAATGAAGGATGGATGGAATGAATACATTTGTTAAAGTCTACTGAAATCAGTAGAACAGATGAGTAGAACATATCTTTAGAAAATGTTATATTAAATGTAACACACACACACACACACTTATATACACATTTGTATTACACAAATGGGGTCTAACAAATGTAAACTATTTAATAAAATGATTCCAGTTACATTATTTAGTTTTATTTAATACATTTATTTTGTGCCAATTTTTTTGATTACTCAATTTAATCGTTATAATAATATGTATTGCCTTAATTTTATTTACTCTATTTTATTTTAATAAAATATTCTAAAATATTATTTTATATATTATTTTATATATCATTTAACCATTGAAAAAATGGTTTTAAAAATGTTAACTGTTCGAAATCGAACATGCGGATCATGAATAAGGATGATAGGATAAGGTGGCGCCCCCTAATGGGAGAAGCTGAAAGAAAGTTTATAACATCTTTTTTAAATATATATGACTTTCCCTCTAAGGTGAATAAAGTGATCGATTAATCTTTTTATTTAAAAGAGTGATGTATCTAACTCTGTCTGTCTATAAAATGTACTTCTACAGGAGCATGCTTTTGGTGCAGATCTGCAGAAAAATGCCTGAAGGTGTTAAGTCTGTCTATCATGTGCCGGTGTGTCTAAACAATGTATGTATTGTTATACTATTATAAGTAAATGATTAGTAATATATTAAGAACATAACCATAATTGTACTCGATTTGAAACCTTCTACTTGTTCTGCTTGCAGGCATTACATATAGTGTGCTAGTAATGTCTTCCTCTGCCTCCTCCAGGATGTGTTCTCAAATGCGAGTGTCATGGCCGCAGTGTTCGGTCTGATTCTGCCCCTAGCATATGAATTTAATCCAGACCTGGTAGTGCAGGTCATGGCTGAGGGCAAAGGCGGGTTGAAGGAGCATGCCTGGGAACAGCTCACAAGCCTCCTGCAAGGGGTTGCACAGGGCACAACTCTGGCACTGCTTAAGGTATGTTGCTATAAAGTCACTTCTTTTCTTTTTGAGAGAGACTCATACATACTTTCTGTAAGATGGCCGTTATTTAGTTTGCTTACTATAAAGCATTTCTCAATACTAAGGATGGCACAATATACAGGGTCACCATGAGGCGAGGACCTGCAAGTGAAGTAAACTGGAAAAAAAGTCTGATCATATTTGGAAAGGTTTTTTCAAAGGAGACCCGAATGTTCTTTTTGATAGAATTGATTTTATTACTTAATTATTGCCTCCTTCAGAGCTTTGAAACACGTGGTATTCTTTGTCTAACCTGGTGAAACAGTATCAGGATATATTTTAGCATATACATTATATAATATAAGTGAAATGCAAATCTTTTTAATTTAGATATTTAAAGTAGTAAATTGTTTTTTATATCAGGGCTGTGACATGCTGAGGGCCACAGGGACATCTCTCTCTGGGGCTCCTGCTCCATCACTTGGACCTCTGGATCCTCCTCTGGCTGAGGATATCAAGGCTCTAGAGGCACAGAGGCAGAGACTGCAGAAGCGCTGGGGTCTCCTGAGTAACACTCGTAAGGTCATTTTACAGTGAAAAGAACACTGAATTCTTACTGTATCCGTTTGGCCAAAATGTGATTAAAAAAAAAATGTCTGACTATTAGATTCATTGTATTCATCTGATTTTTCCAATAAATTATTGTTTCAATACAAATCATTCACTTCAGTTTGTATGGAGAGACAACAGGTGACTTTAGGTAAAGTTAAATATGTTTAATGGTTTATAAGTGTGTATGTGCTCAGTTTCAGAAATCGGAACAGAAGGTCAGGACAGATGAAGACCCCTGCTGTAAACATCATCAGTGTCATTTCTACAAGACAGACACTACGTTTCAATAAAATATTACCATTATTTTATGACTTTTCCCCCCTGAGTGGTATTTGTGTGTACTGGCTTTAAAATGTGACCGCGATCTTTGTGTTGATATTAAAACACAACTACATAAACAAATTTAACAGCAAACAAAAACCTACTGAAAATATAATCAACAGAAATGTATGTACATTAAAATGCATGTTATAAAATGTCTCTGTGAGATAATAAATACTCTAAAGATATGATGAACAATAGGATGGTTTCATCTAAGCTGTAAGTATTTCAGTGAGATTATTTATGTTTTTATTTGATTGCTAACGATGATCAATACTGAAGCTTCAGTTTTTAAACTCTTTATGGAATCTGCATTACTGACATGAAACAGTTAATCTCACCTCTAAAACGTATTCACCCAACAAAACTTTATATTTGTTTTAAAATAAGCTTGTTCCAACATCACACTGGTGACTTCTCACTCATGAAGTACAAAAGTTCAGTACAAAAGGTTTTGTTTTATTAATTTTTCAATAAGATGAAAAAATTTTTTTTCACATCTTAAAAAGTACTTTCTTGAATGTTTAAACCAACCCTGTTAGTGTTTAGAAAAATCTCTCCACATCCCATAAACTATATTAACTCTAACTTAACCATTAATACTGACAACCCGGCTGTACAGCAAACCAGTGTGTGACTGCAGCAGAGTGGAGGAACGACACATTAACCCACAACACTTCATCTCCTCAACAAGTCTGATACTTCTGAGCTTCACTCTTTTGCTGGCACAAGAGAGAGAAGTAATAATCCTGTATTCTCCTTCTCTGTAATCCATCACTGGACACTGCTGTACACATTGTGATGTTCGCTCCTTCCTGGCCTGCGGCTGCCATGGACAATCAAGTTCTGCCTTTTTATTCCAAATTGCAACTGGCTGTGTTCAAAATAATTATTATTTTACTTTCAGAAATTTTTTTTCAGATTTATTTTTGCAATTTACCACCATTCTGAAGTATTTTAGATTTAGAAACATGTGCTGGAGATAAATAAAGTTTTGCGGGTGGTGGAGCAGGAATGACTAAAGTGTTGATGGATTTTGTGTAAAAACAGTGAAAAATGATTTCATATTGACCAATGCAAATTAGTAATCAAATGTTTTAATAAACTAATACACTAACAGAGGAACATTTCAAACTTCTTATGTTTTAATATTTATATATTCTATTTTTATTGTAAGATACTAATGATAATTAGTATATTCATATGTAACAAATTTAACTGAAAGCAAAAGGGGATTATATTTAAATAAGTTTGGAGTTTTCTCACTATGTAGGATGCTAAATTTACAGTGGGAGGAGACTGAAGAAGTATGAAAAGCCAAACAGTTCATAAGCGTTGCAAATATGTCTAAAGCAGGCAATCTACCTAAAAGCTTGTTATTGAAAGGTGGAATATAACTGGAGAACCTGGAGGAAACCTGTAAACTGCACTTAGATTAACCTAATAACATTTAATTACATTTAGATTGTTACTGGGGATTGTTACATTACTGAATGCACAGAAAGGTTTGTTGGTCTCACATTGTCAGCATATACGATCAACCTGGAAAGCAGGTCTGCTGTCAGTCGAAAAGAAATGCTTTAAATAAAATTTCTTTGGACTGGTCGCATGATATGTTTCTTTTCAACATTAAACTCTTTGCACAGTTGAAGAGTCATTTTATTATTTTTTTAACAGTGTTTTTTTTCCTCATGGAGGTTTATTTACAAGTAATATTTAGAAAATATTTTTCAATATTTTTCATGTAGAAAAGTCAGTTAAATAATAAAAAAAAAGTATACTTGATAAATATAGTATAAATAATTTATGCAAGAACTAGCTACGTATTTATTTGATGAGATCCCCACAGACATGCACACACTGGGAGATGGTGGGATATGGTGTATATATACTGTAGACCAGTTGCTTGTTAGTTTCAGTGAAGAGAAAAAGTAATGATACAGAATACAGGGACACATTATACAGTTGTGCACTTCTGTATATGTTTGAGATGGTGACGATCTTTTGGCTATATAGTGTATTACTGTTTGCACTTTCTGCTGACTCATGGGGAAAGTATCCTGATTGAGAGAAATGGTTTGGTAGTTAGGAATAAATCAAGCCATCAGTGTTCTTTGTGTAATATAACAGTAGTAAAAGTTATTGTGTTGTAATGATTCTTGTAACTAATTTCCCTGCTTAGCATAAATATGTATATTATTTGGGACTTAACTGTCAATACTGTTAAAACGAGACAGGTAGAGATGCATGTAAACTTGGCCAATAGGTTAATCAGGTTTATGGCCATTTTGGCCTTCCACAAATCAGCCGCTGACGATATAATCGGTACCCCCTTCACTGTTCATCCTAATGCGGGCGCTGGTCATGTCCGAGTTGCTGTAGAGCTTTGAAGTGCCGCCTCTTTCTGCTCTCTTGGTGTCTCGGAGCTCGAGGTTTCCAGATCTGAATCACAGCCCTGAATACAAAGAGAAACCCGGCAGTGTGAGAGATGTCCTCAACCTCGGCCAGATCTGCGGCGCACTCGGGAAAGATAAAGAAGGATGAGTCTTTTCTCGGGAAGCTCGGAGGCACTCTGTCTCGCAAGAAGAAGGCAAAAGAAGGTAAAAGGAAATAATGGTTAACTGTTTTATGACATTTGGGGTGTGGCCATGTTGTGTTACAGTCCGGCTACTGTCCATGGTGCTGTTTTATCCACACTTTATATACAATAGTGTTTAAAACGTGCCATGTCAGGGATCAGGGATCAGTCATCAGTCATCAGTCATGTGTATATGAAAGTTCCTGATATTTAGTGAAAGCACGTGAAGAAGCCAGACTGCAGGCTGCCACTGGTGCTGATCAAATGCACATAAATAGAAACCTATGCCTGGAATTCAGGGGTGTAAAGATTACAGTGATTATTTTTCTGCTTTTGTTTCTGAAGGATCAGAAAAACAACATACAGCAAACACAATTCTAATGGAGTCAGTGATGAATATTTCAATACTTACATATTAACATTAGTTTAACTCCCATTATTTTAATAGTACCCTGCTGTTCTTTGTGAACAGCTGCAAACTGTGTGTGTATGTGTTGGGTGTGTGTGTGTGTGTGTGTGTGTGTGTGTGTGTGTTGGGGTGGGGGTGGGGGTTAATACTGTGATGCTTCAGAGCCACTTCATTCACACATGATTGCCAAACACTTCTCAAGTGAAGTCAAGTGAAGAAGCTTTTATTGTCTTTTTACCCATATATTGCTGACGCAGTACACAGTGAAATGAGACCGTGTTTCTCCAGAACCCTGGTGCTACAAAAAAAAAAAACATAGTGCTACATCACACAACATAGAGCTACATACAGTATACAGAGTTCAGGACTAAAGTAAGTGTCCTCGCCACAAAAAGTGCATCGTGTGCAACTGAGTGCAAACAGGGCAGACAAAAGACAATACAAGACAGTGTGGGACACAAAACACTAAATAGTGCTGACCAGTAAACCTACTGTATAATGTATACAGGATAATGTGCAAAAGAGAGAAGTATAAACAAGAGTGTTTTTGTAAACATAAACACAATGTTTTGCAAAAAACAGCAAGAGCAGCTATGAAGAGGTGCAAAAGAGCATGTAAACAGTATAATATCAGTAAATATAATATGGATGAAGACATGGATGTGAATAAATTGAAATGAGTATAAGTGTATGTTGAGTTCAGGTTGTAACAGTTCTTTAAATAAGAGGTCTCACTGTTAATAAGCAGATTCAATTGCATTAAACAAAAGTGTTTTTTCTTTTTTACCAGTACACACTTTGAAAACTGTTTGGAAGCCTGTAATAATGCGTGTGTGTGTGTGTGTGTGTGTGTGTGTGTGTGTGTGTGTAACTATCATCACTTCCTCTATGCCTTGGTAATTCTTTTAAAATGAGGAATATTCTAACCATTGTTTTGTCTATCAACAATTAAGTTGCTCAGGAAGTTGTCCTGGTGACAGAAACTCAACGGTGTGACTGTTGGACTAAAATAGCATAGAGACAGGTGGTCTGCTTGTGTCTGGTGCTGGGGTCTTTTCTGTTGTGACCAGGCGAGAGCAGGATTATAATGGAGTAAAGTGTAAACTTTTACATTCTTGAATTATCATCTTTTTTTGTATGTAATTGTTTATTTGTTTTATGCAGTCGTTAATTTAAATGACATACTTGGAAAATTTAAAACAATATCAGATACATTTCAGAGATATAATATGTTTCCACTTTTATCTCTTTAATCCCTGTCTCCTCTGAATGCGAATGTTTTAAGCCCATCAATGCAGAGAACAGCTAGTGGCCTCAGAGTAGTGAAAGTACTCAAAACCAAAAGTTGGTGAATTCCTGACCATCATATCATCTATTCATGTTGAACATTCAATTCCGCCTTTATAATACAAACCTCCACGCTTCTGGAATGCCTTTCCACTAGGTTTAGCAGTGTGGCTGACCTCATGAATGTCCTTAAGGCTAAATAAACACAACTTCCCACTTCTCCAAGAGCAATAGTGAGGTTATGAGGAGGACCAGGGTGCTCTCACCATTTCAGTTCATTTCGAAGGTGTTCAGTAGGGTCAGAGCTCTGTGCAGGATGCTCAAGATCTTCCAGTTCAACCAACTGCAACCATGTTTTCATGGAGCTCACTTTGTGTACAGTAGCATTCTCATAATGGCAGTGCCACAGTATACAGAGACACGTATGGGTCTGATGGTCAGGTATCCACAAGCCTTCTGCTATGTAGTGTATTAATGTTTACACTTTGTGCTTGAAAAGGGACTTATGGCGTGAACTGTTTCATGTAATTTAAATGGGTTTAATGCTTTGATGCAGCTTGGAAAAAGAGGCATAGGTTTTCTCACATTTAATTAAAATGCCTCTCTTTTCGACATTTAATCACAATTTTGGTGACTCCAAGATGTCTATGAATAAAATGAAAAAAAAACAAGACAGTTTGAGATAAATATAAAGAGGATATTTAAATGCAAATACAAGAAAATTCATTTAGTGATACAGCTTTCCTGAACAAGCATTCAGTGTTCTTCATGTAATATAACCAGAGGTGGCAAAAGTATACACATCGTTTATTTAAGTAGAAGTGCAGATACTCATTTTTAAAAGACTCCAGTAAAAGTTGAAGTACTGATTATACTTTTTTACTCAAGTTAAAGTAAAGAGGTTTGGGCTCTGACATGTAAAAAGTAGCCGTTACTACACCTGTTTTAGTGTCACGCTGGTAATATATATATACACTATATTTCCAAAAGTATTGGGTCACCTGGTCATGAGTACGGTATGTGATTATTGAGCATCACATTCCACATTTAGCCCCAATTTACTCTTATAATTCCCTCCACTCTTCTGGGAAGATGTTCCACTAGATTTTGGAGTGTTTTATGGATATTTGTGTTCATCATTTACAAGTGTGTTAGTAAAGGCAGGTACTGATGTAGGTGAGGAGACCTGGGGTGCAGTCAGTGTTCACATTCATCCCAAAGGTGTTCAGTAGGGATGAGATCAGAGCTCTATAGCAGGCCACTCAAGATCTTCCTCTCCAAAGCATGGAAACCAGATCTTCAAGGAGCTCACTTTGTGCACAGGGGCTTTACCATGCTGGAGCAGGTTTGGGTTTCCAAGTTCAAGCGAATGCAACATTTTATTATCGCGTATCTAAAGACTAAATCTAAAATTGATTGGCTGGAAACGGTGCTCAATTAGAAGAAATAATACTAAAAGTAACGAGCTGGTTTGAAAATGTAAGATGTAGAAAGTACAGATAATTGTGTAAAAATTTAATTAGTGCAATTAAAATGTGGTCCAAAAATAAACAGTGGAGTAAAATACTGATACCAGAAAAATGTGAAGTATTTTGAAGTATTTGTACTGTGTTACTTCTCACCTCTGAATATAACACTGCTGCAAGTTATGATGTAATGAGATTTTGCCAGTCAATAAAGGATCTTGTTTATACTTTCAATTCTTTACATATGATATTTTTGTCAACCAAAATGTATATAAAATATTGATATATTAGCTGGTTAATGTCCACTTTGGCTTTAAGACTGATGTTGTATGTTCTTTTATATGGTATTGGGAAGTTCTGTGTATTGAACTGGGTTGATTATGGCTCCTTGCCCTCATTACCATCATTCAGTTATTCTTATATTCCTTCTGTGAACATTCATACTGAGTGTCTGAGAAGGAACTGATAATGACCAGGATACCATCATGAAAGCATTCATCCCCTGGCTGGAAACAAATCTAGGGTGGTATGTTGCTTTTGGTCAGTGGTGGAAAAATTATGTTTATTTAAACAAACATTAAAGACTGAAGCAAAACAAAGATTAGCTCTATCTTAAATCTCAAAGCTTTATAGTTGCATTCCTGCTGAATTTGCAGTTTTGGTGATTATAATCTCTCTGCCATCTGCTTTTTTCTTGCTGGTTTCTTTCTTATTGTTTGTAGAATATAGCCAAATGTTTGTGGACACCTTCTGATAACACTCATACGTTCTTTATGGTCATTGCAACTTTACTGGCACAATCAGTGAGGCAGATCCCCACAGACAAACTTCATCCCCAATCAGTCTATAACCATTTGGTCATATAGTTTATAAAACTCGAAGAAGACCTCAGAGTTGACTTTATTATTCTGATGAGTTTGATGACCCTCCCAAACCTTTACTCCTGTTCTTCTCAACAGAAGTGTTTACGTGCACCTACACTTTCAAGAGTTTTTTCACGAAAGCACACAGTTTATCTGTGTGGTGATGGAGTTATATTATAATTATCATTTAGTTTTTGTGTTAATGTATGCTTTGGAATGTTGTCCTGCTGTGTGTAGTTGGTACCGAGTTGTAATATAAATATATATTATATAATTATATTCTCTTCAGTGCACTGGTTCCTTTTAGAAAAAAAAAAACGATTGCACAGCATGATGTAACTCCCTGTGACTCACATTTTGGGTGGTGCTGGTGGTTTGGAGTATTTATATTAAAACTCTTAGCTATTTTCTGAACATTATGGGCAACCAGTTGAAGTTTTGTTTATATGAGAAAAATACACTCCTCTACTGTTGATATCTCATGAGCGTGTTAGGCTGGTTTTGAGGTCAGGACAGCTTGTAGGACTCTGTATAAAATTTCTTACATACACTGGGATCATTTTATTCTATATTCAGATTTCTTCAAAAAAGCTTTTTGTGTCAGTGTTATGTTTTGTTGTCTTGGGGTTGTGTGTGTGTGTGTGTGTGTGTGTGTGTGTGTGTATTGAATAATTAAAATCAGACTGGTCAAACTGGGAATATTTAGTCAAACAGTCTGTAGATGGACACCTCAGAACATTTCTAATAGATAACAGGCTCTAAAAACAGTGAGTGATCGCAAGAGAGTAGCGATGTAGCGGGAGAGAAAAACAGAGTATATACCGATTGCTCTCAGGTTCTGCTTACTAGACCTATCAGATTTCTTGGTGGGTGGTATTTATTTTCAGCATCTCTCTGTCTCTTAAGTTCATCTTTCAGTTCAGTGTGCCAGTGTAATTTCCTGCAGCAACGTGGCAGTGTGTACAAAACAAGACCAGACTACCTCATTGAATGTCTGACTGGAGTTTGAGTGGTTTGAAATTTTATTACGAATGTACTTACAGTGTCACAGCTTTTCTGGACACTTCTATGCTAATGAAAAAGTAATTCTTTGTTGTTGACACATAACATTTGGCTTATTTTTATGCTCAGTCATTTCAACAGCATAACAGGGGCAATGTGATTAGTACCAAAATGTAATGCAAGGTGTGTTGAAGTCAATGCACAGTGACAAGACCCACATTTAGCCTTAAATATATTGTCTGACTAATAGCCACACTTGCAAATTAGTAAATCACAATAAATAATCACAGTGCAGAAAATGTCAGTCCCTTCTGTACAACTTATGTTCTCTTTGTTTTGTGAAAGCTCAAAAAAACCTACAGTATTTCACAAAAGTAAGTGCACCCCATCACATTTCAGCAACCATTTTATTACAGTTTATGTTCTGAAGGGACAAAACTATATAAATGGAACTTAGATACAGTGTGCCGTTTGTGTATCAGTACAGATTTACTGTCCTCTAAAAAGAACTCAACATACAGCCATTATTGTCTAAATAACGGCCAACTAAAGTGAGTGCACCCTCAGTGAACGTGTCAAAGCAGTGTCCAAAGTGTGAGTATTGTGTGTGAGCACATTGATATCCAGCACTGCTTTATTTCCTCCTGGGTGTGGAATTCACCAGAGCTGCACAGGTTGTTGCTGGGATCCTCTTCCACTCCTCCATAATGACACCATGGAGCTGCTGGATGTTGGACACATGCCGCTTCGCCACATTCCCCTTGAGGATCCTGACAAGTGCTCAATAGGGTTCAGGTCTGGAGATATACTTTACCACTCCAGCATCTTCACCTTCAGTTTCAACAAGTTTATCTCGGTCTCATTAGAACACAGGACGTGGTTCCAGTAATTCATGCTCTTGGACAGGTCGTCTTCAGCAAACTGTTTGTGGGTTTTCTAGTGAGCAGCTTCAGAAGAGGCTCCTTCTGGGACGATGGCCTGCAATCCGACTTGTTGCAGTGTGAGCGTACGGTCTGAGCACTGACGAGTGGACCCTCGCCTTCTGCCACCTCTAAAGCAGCGCTGCAGCACTCATGCGTCTGTTTTTTGTATATGAAAGACACAAAGTATATTTAAAAAATAATTATTCACCCTTTTAATCACATCGTTTAAAGATAGCAGCATTTTGGTTTTTGTACATGTGGTTATTCAAAGATATTTTGAAATAAAATGTGTGTGAATTGATGTTGAAATGTGGTTACAGGCAACTAGTTTAGCAAACATTAGCACAGACCATAAATTATTCCTTTTAACAGAAATTCAACAGATGCTCTCACAGCTGCATTTCCTAATTCACACACTTTTTTCTGAGATAAGCATGGAGGAACTACGTCTGTCAGCTATCACTCTAAATTCTAGCCAGTTGTACAATATAAATGCAAGTCACTGCTTTCCGCATTCTTGCAGTCGAATTTGCTCGTGTTTATTGAAAGTAGTGACAGAAGAAAATTACAAAAGTAAGTTATCTTTATATCTTTTAAACTGGTATATTTGATCCACTGCTTTTAACTTTCAACTTTTTTTAGTTTTTAGACATAAATGACTATTATTGTACAGATGTGTTAATGTTTCTTATAGAATTCATTAGAAAACACTCTGTAATTCAGCACATTCTGTGCTCTGTTGCTCATTTGCCAGTTATGTGTCAAATCTAACCAGCCGCTCAGCAAAAACATCCAGAGCTACATTTATGTTGACTCGGAGTATGTGTCCAATCTCAAATAGCTTTTAATGTTTTTTGTTTTTTCTAGAACGTCTTCATAATGACAAGATGAAAATATTGTTTGACTGAAATTTAATATTTTATGTACGGTAGCTTGATCACATCACACAAATTCAAGTGTCAGTATATTTAAAAAAGTAAAAGTGAGCAAATTTTTTTTATTATCGATCATTGAGGATATTATAGAACACATTTAACTATCGGATTTATTTCCAGACGGATTTGCAAAATTGTAATTGTATTAAATCTTAATAGAAATAAATAGTTCAATAAATAAAACATACTCGGTATAGGAATAAGACTACTGTAACCATGAAATGAAATCTGTGATAAATAAGCTTGGAATTTTTAATTGTATTTAAAAATATGTCTTATGGATGTATTAGTTGAATTTACTTAGAATTCAAGGTATTTTACTTGCTATGATTTTTGCAGTGCAGCTTCTTAGATCTGTTCAAGGTGTGAGTCTGAAGACAAGCGCAAGAAATAGTGAAAATCTGATCTGGAGTCAGTAGCTGCTGTAAATATCCTGCTTAAAACCAGTCTTTGTATTGATTTGGACTGGCTGTAAGTGGTGCTTTGTGAAAGTGCAGTTAGACGTAGCCTCTGCTGCACTTTGCTAATAGATTTGAACATGGAATTGGTTTCACAAGATTAAGCCTTCATTGCTTTTAGGGATATTTGTGGCTGAACAGTCAGCAAAGGTTTGCTAATTAATTTAACATTTTAAATGAAATGGTCACTTCAGGGCAGCATGAATCAGGGAAAATAGACTGAATAAAATGAGAGAAAAAGAGAGAGAGAGACTAAAATGCTTTGGTGGGACCTTAAGAGAGCTGTGCAGAAACAAATGCCCTCAATGAACTGAAGCAACATTGTAAAGACGTGAGTTAAAATTCCTCCACAATAATGAGAGAAAATGATAAAGTCATTCAGAGCAGGAGTTATCAAGTTATTGCTGCTAGATGTGTTTCTTCTGGTTTTCCACATATGGCTACTCTATTTTGGCTTGATTTTTGAAAAAAGAAACAATGCCATTGTAACATGTCATGTGTTGTGGGTGTACTTATGGGGGTATACTTTTATTTTCACATTATATATATATATATATATATATATATATATATATATATATATATATATATATATATATATTATACATAAATATATCGTGATTTGTTTAATTGTTATTTAAAATAAAACAATGTTGTTGTCTACAAGGACATATCCACATTTCGAGTATCCATGCTTTGGTGTCATGTAGGATTCAGCCATTCTGCACATGCAGCCATGTTATGATTTTCTAGCTGTTCCTGTTCCCCCCCCGCCATCTCTTACTGAAACAGGAGCAGCAGAGTAGGGGGTTGTGCAGGGACAGAAATAACGCATGCAATAGCTGGATTCAATGCCATAGCCCCACAAACAGCAGCCTGCTGAATGTGTGCATGGACACACACACACACACACACACACACACACACCCACGCACCCACACACACCCTTTATTCCGTCAGTTTCTTGATTGTACCTGCTGGATTCCGGATTGTATTTTACGATATGGCTGGGCTACTGTGTGGGACTAAGAGAAAAAAGCAAGGTAGTGTTGTGTTCAAGTGAATCAGTGAATGAAGATGATGTTTTAAGTTGTTTGATTATGTGAAGGTCCTGCATATTAAACAGTTAGTTTGAGTCTATGTGTGATGCTGCTCAACAGACTTCACATAGAATGCCTGATGTTTTTGCTCTACTGCATGGACTAGTGCGACACAATTCCAAAATTGTGTGATGATTTATACCCAGCAAGCCTGTTTTCCCTGGTATATCAGATTAGTTTGTGTCCAGAGCTAGAGGGCACAGAGATTATCTATACAGTGCAGCCAATTTTGGAGGAAATAGCATAATTATGATAAATGCTTAGGCTGTAATTACAGAGGAAATGCCAGTTTGCTCCAGTATACACTACATGCTCCTCCTGTAAGCCTCTGGGTAAATCTATAAGTACAGGACTAAAGGATTTCATGTTCTGAGATTATGTTTGTAGTTTGTAACTTCAGTTTTGAAGTTTGAAAAGTAAAGAGGTAAAAAAAATAATTTAGCTTGTAAACTTTATAACACTTATAATATCATGACCTCAGAGGGTGTGGTTTTGTTTCGGTTGAAAATAAATAGTATGATGATATGAATCTCTGCACCATAGGATACGGTGACAGAGACATAGGAAAGGGATTCGGCACACTATAGGACCGAACTGGAAGTGAGATCACATTTCTGCCCCTGTGAATAGCTATTAGCCTCCTCCTAAGAAAAGGGAAGAGAGAAAAGGGGAAATATGGATGATTTGGTTGTCAGGCAGTAAAGTCTTCGTGACTAATTCTGAATGGAATAAATAAAGTTACGGTTCAGTTCAGGTTCCGCATGCCGGTTATCTTCTCATAATAAGATTTTACTACATTTTCACAATTCTGAAAATGCTGGAGAAATTCCTAATTGTTTAAATGTGGTACCAACATTCTGTCTGATATTTTGTCTTTAGTGAGTGACCTTCAGGAAGAGGGGAAGTATGCCATTAACGCTCCACTCCTCCCTGCCAGTACCGACCTGCTCCCGGAGGACATGCTGCTAGGTAACATACTGCTCCATCCTAATCGATTCAAATCCATTTATTCTCTTACTGCTGGGAGAGGTTTAAACACACACCACCATCATCTGGATTCTCAGCTCATTTACTATAGCCAAGGATTATTTTTATTTTTGCTATTGCAATCAATCTTATTTAAGTACCTCTGAAATGTTATAGAAAAAGGTCAATCTCACACCTTTCGATTCGATCTACAGCTTTAAAAGAGCATGTTTGATGTTAAGTTTTACTTTAACTTTAGTTGTGTGTACACAAATGAATGGACAAAGCAGTAACACAAAGCAGTAACACAAAGCAGTAACACAAAGCAGTAACACAAATGAATGGACAAAACAGTAAATGCTTTTTAAATGTTCTCTGTGTGGAAAATTTCAAATATTAAATATCTGAGAACTTCTTACTGACTTATTTGCCGCCACTTCAAATTTTCATTGTTTCGTGTTATTTTTGAAGAAATGTTATTTGTTTCAGCTCTACATCTGAAGAAACAAATTTAGATCAGATTTCAGTTCACTGCCATTTGGCAATATTAAGTAATTTTTCTTTGGTAACATCAGTCATTTTGAGAACACACCTTTTTTCAGCATTACATCTGAGTCACAGAAAAGCGGAAAAGCATATCTGTGTCTTTACATAGAAACAAGCAGTAATGAGTCACTGCCAAAGCTAATTTTGGGTCTGACTGGAAGTTGTGTAGGTACTATCTATCTATCTATCTATCTATCTATCTATCTATCTATCTATCTATCTATCTATCTATCTATCTATCTATCTATCTATCTATCTATCTATCTGTTTATCTATCTATCTGTTTATCTGTCTGTCTGTCTGTCTGTCTTCAATTCAATTCAATTCATGTTTATTTGTATTGCGCTTTTAACAGTGAACATTGTCTCAAAGCAGCTTTACACAGATAATGTGGTGATTAAAAGTGATGTTCTTTATAAGTGTAAGTTTGTCCCTGATGAACTGTGGTGGTGACTGTGGTGAAGGAAAAACTCCCTGAGATGGCATAAGGAAGAAACATTGAAAGGAACCAGACTTAAGAGGAAACCCATCCTCATCTGGGTTGCACTGAATGTATCTTCCAATCTTCCATGTTAGAAAAGTTGTTTTCTAAACAGAAACAATCAGATTTCCTTCTTAACAAAAAAAGGCTTCTGCCCATGTGACAAACCACCAAAAGGTGGTGTGAAGAACTCATTTTTCAAAAACTCATCAACCATTCAAAACCATGAACACTGAGGGAAAACAGTGATTATACACCTGATTTACACGTGATTGTACACTGTCATTATGTTTATTTCTCTTCACAGAGGAAAATGCTGAGAGGATCATGCTAGATCCCACCTCTAGAGAGAATCCCAAATTTAAAGATCTTCAGAAGGTGTGTTTCTCATTCACTTTGCTTGTTTATTGAGTTTTAACTTTCCATCCTATAAAGCATTAGACTTTCTAAATACCCAGAACATGTTGTGTAGTAAAAGCATCTCAGAATGAGTTGTGATGAAGTTCTCAGTGTTACTTTAATAATGATGGTTACTGCTGCGTTAAACCCAGGTTCTGATCGATTGGATCAATAATGAGCTGGAAGAAGAGAGAATCATTGTTAAAGATCTAGAAGAGGATCTCTATGATGGACAGGTCTTACAGAAGCTGTTTGGTAAGAGAATGTATTGAAAGGATGTAAGAAAGAGCAACTAAGAAAAAGCTAGAAATGTACGTTCTATGTAAGTTATTTTACAGTTTTTCTCAGTCGCTTTGGAGCGTTTCTCAGATCAGAAATGAAATTTCAAAACTACTTGTTCAACCGCCACATCTTTTAGTCACTTGTGCACATCATAAGAACATTTCTTGTTGATTTTGATCAAATTGCGAATGCTTCAGTACTTTTATTTAATGGATTGTGTACGAGTGGCTGTTGTTTTTTACATTATCAGTTGTTTATGTTCATGTTGATAAAAATATATTATACTGGCTTCACCTGAATAGTTTTAACCCCAAAACATCTCAGCATCAGTTCATTGTAAACGTCATTGGATGCAAAATTTTTAAACCAGTTGTAAAAATCTTTCATCTACAATTTCTTTTCAACTTTTTTTTTTGTAAATGTGTTGAATTGATGAAATGTGCAGATGAATCTTGAATGTCACTGATGAAGGCAAGTGAACGGCACCAGTTCTCTAAAACAGGTCAACGGTGAACTGAGGATTTTGAGAAAAGTTCAGGCTTTTGCAAGAAATCCAATGTGTTTGTACAAATTATTTGGAGAAATGGTGCACTGGTGTACCAATATTAAGGATGATTTGAGAAAAACTGTAAGAATTTCAATAAATCAATAGTTTATGGTAATTAAAATCCCTGTAACTTGAGATTTTGTTCCATCATTATAAGAGAATCATATTGGACAGCATGCTAACTTGAGTGGAACATTCAGTGCTTTGCTTGAAGCTTACAGCAAACATTTTCTGATATTTTTGAGGGTCTGGGCTGCAGTCATCATTCCAATTCTTCCAAAGGTGTTTAATAGGGTTGAGGTCAACAGTCTAGAGGAGGCCACACAAGATCTTCCATTCTAACCCATGTAAAGCATGGAGCTGACTTTGTTCAGAGGGGCATTGTCATGATGGAACAGCTTTGGGTCTCCTAGTTTCTCCTACTGCATACAATCGTGTGCCTCCAACTTTGTGGTAACAGTTTAGGGGAGGAACTGCATATACAAGAAAAGACGGGTGTCCCAATACTTTTTTCAATATAGTGGATTTTTTTTTTATATCTACTGTACATATACAATCTGTTAGTTACAAATATGTGAGGAATATGTACATTCTATACATTGTTTTTATACATTCTATACATTCCATACAAAACAACCTCTTTTACTCAAACTGCAACTTGCACAATGGACTTGACATGTTCTATGAGTATTACAACAATTCTATGATTGGAACCATGATGACAGTATGGACAATCTCTATAAATGACTACTGTATTTAAATGATTAAATACTCTTTGGGTTTTGGAATTGAATGAGAACGTGTGTGTGTGTGTGTGTGTGTGTGTGTGTGTGTGTGTGTTAACAGAGAAGCTGTCAGGACGTAAGTTGAATGTAGCAGAAGTGACCCAATCAGAAATCGGTCAGAAGCAGAAGCTACAGACGGTACTGGAGGCAGTAAATGAGTTGCTCCGACCTCAAGGATGGACAATAGATTGGGGAGTTGATTGTGAGTACGTTACTGTGAAAAGTTTGTGTCCACCTAAATTATTCACCCAAACATGTTCATCCAAATGAATGAAAGGCTAAATGTTGTGTCATGTTTTTTTTTTTCATCTTCAGCAATCCACTCGAAGAACCTGGTGGCCATCGTGTTCTTGCTGGTGACTCTGGCTATGCACTTTATGGCCCCAATTAGGCTCCCTGAACATGTCGCTGTAAAGGTGGTGGTGGTGAAGGTGTGTAAACTCATCTATTACATAGGCATGCTCATTCCCTTCATTTTTATATGTGAATAATTGTAAAGGTCTTAATTTCTTCTTTAGAAAAAGGAGGGAATCTTACACACGTCACGTATAACAAAAGAACTAACAACTACCACAGAGTGAGTGAAGCAGTTTATTGTCCCTTTTTGACATCTAGGGTCAGTTTTCTGTACAATTTGTGACTCTGTTGTTCTTTTGCAGGATGATGATGGGAAGATTTGGTGAGTAGGAAATATGTTAGTAACCATGAGACAGTTATGTGACAAGACCTCTTAGTAGATTAAATAGGCAAATGTTTGTGGAAACCTGACCATGATATGCATATGGGCTTTTTACACATCCCCTTTTATATTTACTTCTCCTGCTGGAAAACCTCCACTCTAAGCTCTCCAGTGTGGGAATTTGTGTTCATTTATCTACAAGAGAATGAAGGTTCCAGTTTAACCTAAAGCTGTTGAGTGGGTTTAAGGTCCGGGTTTTGGGCAGGACACTAGGGTTCTTCCACTCCAACCATAACAAACTATGTCTTCATTGAGCTTGGCTTCTAGAGAGGAGCATTTTCATAATGTTACAGGTTTGGGCCTCTTAGTTCCACTGAAAGGAAATTGTGATTATACATCATACAAACACAAACGTGTGTTTTCACTTTCCTGGTAACATTTCTCTGAGAAACCATATTTGGTTGTTATGGTCAGGTGACCACAAAAGTTTGGACATATAGTGTATGTGAAAGAGTTGTATAAACATAATGCAATATATATATAGATATACATTTATAATGTACAATCATGTGAAACAAAAGTAAATTTTCTTGAATATTTTGGATTTGAATACCAGGACAATACAAAAATCATCTGCTCCTTATTAGGTCTTTAAATGAGGTAAATAGAACCTCAGATTAAAAACAGCACAGGACATATTATACTGTACCATTATTTCTTTAAATAAATGAAGCTGAAATGGAGAAACGATGTGTGGAAAACTGAATACACATTATGAGTCAGTAGCCTGTAGAAGCATCTTTATCAGTGATGACTTGTAATCGTGATTTGTATGTCTTCATCACTGTGGAGGAACTTTGGCTCGCTCTTCTGTACAATGTTGTATGAGTTTATTGAGGTTTTGTTTACGCACAGGTCAGACAGCATTTCAGTTGGGTCGAGGTCTGGACTTTAATTGGGACAGTGCAACACCTTGATTCTGTTCTTTTTCTGTGGTTCTGTTCTACTTTCTTTTACATGAGTGCACGTATGTTGTATTGTGATTACAGAGAGGGATGCTTTTGACACCTTACTGGATCATGCACCTGACAAACTCAATGTGGTCAAGACGGTAAATCATCCCAGAGTCTAAACTTTTCAGTGCAGAACTATTTTATTTAAGAAGTCATTCAGGGTTATAATGTATTAATAGTAAACAAAGTTAACTTTAAAGTTCAAATTCAACTATTGATATAAATTCATTGATGATGGGTAATTTCTTTTTCTTAGTCTCTGATCACCTTTGTAAATAAACACCTAAACAAGCTGAATCTGGAAGTTACTGAACTGGAGTCACAGGTGAGGCAAACTCTTCTCATCTCATCTTGTCTCGTCTCGTCTCGTCTTTTCTCTTCTCTACTCTTCTCTTCTCGTCACCTCTCTTCTCGTCTCTTCTTGTCTCATCTCGTCACCTCTCTTCTCTTCTCTTCTCATTTCATCTCGTCACCTCTCTTCTCTTCTCTTCTCTTCTCGTCTCATCTCGTCACCTCTCTTCTCTTCTGTTCTCTTCTGTTCTCTTCTCGCCTCATCTCGTCACCTCTTCTTCTCTTCTTCTCTTCTCATTTCATCTCGTCACCTCTTCTTCTCTTCTCGCCTCATCTCGTCACCTCTTCTTCTCTTCTCTTCTCTTCTCTCTCTTCTCTCTCTTCTTCTCTTCTCTTCTTCTCTTCTCTTCTCTTCTCTTCTCTTCTAGATAATAATTGATCTATTTGTGTAAACTATGGATGTGTGTATATAGTTTGCAGATGGTGTGTATCTGGTGCTGCTGATGGGTCTGCTGGAAGGTTACTTTGTACCGCTGTATAACTTTTTTCTCACGCCTGAGAGTTTTGAACAGAAAGTAAGTGTAAAGTTCCTCAGCCGTTTAGCTGCACTGACTGCTCTGTACCATAACAAATGGAATGCTGATGTGTATAATATTTTTGTATGTTATACAGGTGCATAATGTTGCATTCGCGTTTGAGTTGATGCAGGATGGAGGACTGAAGAAACCCAAAGCTCGACCAGAAGGTAATCAACAGTGAATAATTTACTCAGAAAGAATACCAGTGATTTTCATCAATAACATCTGACCTGTAGTATGTAGTTTGGTCAGTAGATGGCGACATGTACAAACTAACCATGCACACTATGTATTTCTTTTCTGGCTTGTAGGATTTGAATAGTTTGGCTAATAACCACAATGTTTAGCCTCTGTCTCAAACTTCAGTAACCAAACCTTCATGTTTGTCTCCTGGATTTATTTCTGACTATTAGAAATTACGATTCACCAACACTAATTCAAATTCAATTAAAATAATGATAGTTCACTGTGTTGAACCTTCTTGTGTGGTTATCAGACCATTAATCTTATTTGACATCACGATAGATAACACATTCTCTGGTCATTCTCTGGAAATTTTTTGCAGCATATAAATAACAGTCACCTGTATCAGAAGCTGAACATATGGTCAGTGACAAGATTTGTGACAGGAAGGCGACGCTTTATTGCACAATTCTCCCCAAGACAGTATTCCTCTGTTGGAGCAGCAGCTCCATTAGCTTGACAATTTGTCAGGTTTGGTCTGTGATGAAGATTGTAGAAGTTAGGAGATGTGACTGTTCAACAGAGACAGACTCGTATATCTTTCCTGCAAACATTTCATGATTTATGGGTCTCAGGGAAAGAAGTGCACCACTCTGGAACTGCTACCAATGTACACTAACACTGCCTTTTGTTGTTATATGCTTTATGAATGTGTTGTAGATGTTGTGAATTTGAACCTGAAGGCTACGCTGAGAGTCCTGTATAACCTCTTCACTAATTATAAAAGTGCTGATTGACAGAGGAAAGAAAGTTTCACTGCGGATCACCGTTTTCCCTGTGCCTCACTGATGCCACATGTCACTGTTTGTATATAAAAACACATATTTACACATGTTGCCTGACTGTTTATGCTCTTATTTAGAAATGCTGCTGCTTTGTCAGAAAGCACTAAATGTAACTCAAATGCTATTATGCATAATTTGTGCAAACTAAGCTTGCTGCTCTCAACAGTGTTACGTTAGAGTACGAAATGCTTGACTTTTTGGATATTATGTTCTGTTTACACTGTGGATTATTCAATGTATAATATATTAAATGAATAATGTATTCTTATTAAACATTAATGTATTTATTTGGTGCTTGTCATTTTTTTACATTTAGGTTCCATCTATAAAAGCTTAATATAAAAGTTTTGAATAGTAAAATTCTGTATTGACATGAATAAAAAAGGAAAGTCTATCAGCTTGAACACACTCTGTTTCCACTACAGTGATTTTGTACAAAGTGTCATACCGCACACAAATTCATTCCTATATTCATATTTGTATATTTCACAATTAAACAGCCCTCCGTACAAAACAAACCCCAAAAAGGCAGAAAATAATGGAAGTTATTGATATTTGAAGGTATTATAAGTAATATATTTGATATTATCATAAATCTAATATAAATATATTGTGCTCAATTCCACAGGTATCAAACTTAATCTTTTTATCCTTATAATAAAAGGAAATTAGTTTCTTAAATGCTTTAAAGGCTCCTTATTTACTGGATAAGATCAATAAATTCACAGCAATCCTCTGAAATGCTATTAAAAGTGATGTATTTATAACACAATAAGTTAATGTGCAGTCTCTAAATACATGAAAATTTGACTATGATGACATTTGAGGAAACAGTGGCTGCATTCAGCAGCATCATGATCATGTATTTGGAGTAAAAGGCAAAGTTAATTAAAAGGTCAAGTTTTCGTAATCCAAAGAAATCTAAATTAGAATAAACTGTGCACAAGTATTTCTGAATACTCTTTAACTTTAACCTTTTATTTTATTTTTTACAGAAAATATGTATTTCTTAGGGATTTCATTAAAATAAACTAAATATGATGTATAATGAGCAGAAAATTAATTTATTTGTCATCATTATTATCTTTATTCTGAAACATTCTCATGGTTATCTTCTCACCTTATTCCCAGTATACAAACCCGATTCCAAATAAGTTGGGACACTGTACAAATTGTGAATAAAAAAGGAATGCAATAATTTACAAATCTCATAAACGTATATTTTATTCACAATAGAATATAGATAACGATTGGTGATTGGGGCAGACTTTAATGGGCATGTACATGTTTACATGTTTACATGCTGTCTTTGCACCTCTTTGCTGCTGTTTTTTTGCACTACATTGCTCTGTTCTGTTTGTACTTTCTCCTGGGTATAGTTTTTACATTTCTCCTCACACAGTACTGTATATTTAAGTATACAGTAGGTTTACTAGTCGGCGCTATACTTGGTTTTTGTCTTTTGTCTTGTCTTGTGTTGTCTGTCTGCACTCTGTCTGTACTGTTCTTTTGTTTGCACTGTTTGCACCAGGTTGCACTCGATGCACTATATGTTGTTTTGTTGTTTAGTGTAGCACCAGGGTTCCGTGGGAACGTTTTTTCGTTTTTACTGTGTACTGTGTACCACTGTGTATAGTAAAAATCACAATAAAAGCCACTTGACTTGACTTGACTTGATGTAGGTGAAGAGAACAGAGGTGATGAGGAGGTGATGGTAGGTATGGTTTTAAGAGAGGAATGTGGAAGGGCAGATGGTGGTAGATTTTGCTAAAAGGATGGAAATGGCAGTGGTGAACACGTATTTTAAGAAGAAGGAAGATCATGACGTATAAGAGTGGAGGAAGGTGCACACAGGTGGATTATGTTCTATGTAGGGGATTCAACCTGAAGGAGATTGGACACTGTAAGGTGTTGGCGGGGGACAGTGTAGCTAGACAGCATCGGATGGTGGTCTGTAGGATGGTTTTGGAGGTGAAGAAGAAGAGGAGGAGAGTAAGGACTGAGGGAAGAATAAGATGGTGGAAACTGAAGGAGGAAGACTGTAGTGTGAGGTTCAGGGAAGAGGTCAGACAGGAGTCGGTGGTGGTGAAGAGGTGCTTGGTGATTGGGCAACTACTGCAGGAGTGATGAGGGAGGCAGCTAGAAAAGTACTTGGTCTGACAGCTGGAAATAGAAAGCAAGACAAAGAGATGTGGTTGTGGAATGAGGAAGTGCAGGAGAGCAGAAGGAGAAAGAGGTTAACAAAACAGAGGTGGGATAGACAGAGTGATGAGAAAAGTAGGCAGGAGTACAAGGAGATGCAGCAGCAGGTGAAGAGGGATGCGGTGAAAGCCAAGGAAAAGGCATATGAGGAGCTGTATGAGAGGTTGGACACTAAGGAAGGAGAAAAGGATTTATACCGATTGGCCAGGCAGAGGGACCGAGCTGGGAAGGATGTGCTGCAAGTTAGAGCAATAAAGGATGGAGATGGAAATGTGTTGACTAGTGAGGAGAGTGTGTTGAGAAGGTGGCGGGAATATTTTGAGCAGCTGGAGATGTTTAGGAGAGATGGCAGTGGAGTTTTTAACCAGATTGTTTAACAAGATTCTGGAAGGTGAGAGGATGCCTGAGGAATGGAGAAGGAGTGTGCTGGTACCGATCTTTAAGAATAAGGGAGATGTGCAGACCTGCAGTATCTACAGGAAATTAAGTTGATCAGTCACACCATGAAGTTATGGGAAAGAGTAGTGGAAGTCAGGCTGCATGTGCAGTATTATTCACCCCCCAGCTTCAGTACCTTGTGGAGTGCCCTTTTTTTTATAACCTCTAACAAGCGTTTTTGAAAGGTGCTGACAAGCTTCTTACACCTCTCGATTGTAATCTTTGCCCATTCTTCACGTGCAAAAGCCTCCAACTCAGTGATGTTTTACGGCTTCCATGCTGCAACTGCCTTCTTTAAATCCCACCAAAGATTTTCAATCGGATTTAAATCTGGTGACTGAGAAGGCCACTCCAGGACACTCCAGCATCTTTTCCCCAACCAAGCTTTGGTTGATTTGGAGGTGTGCTTAAGATCATTGTCTTGCAGGAAGATCCAATGATCACCAAGGTTTAATTTGTCAACAGAAGGCATCACATTCTTCTTCAAAATTATATTTTTTGAATGAATATTTTTGGGAGTCCATGTTGCCAGGTACACAATCAAGATTGCCAGTTCCTGTCTCAGAAAAACAGTCCCAAATCATTATTGACCCACCTCCGTGCTTGACCATGGGGATGGTATTCTTCTGGTCATAAGCCTGACCTTTTGCACGCCAGACATACCGCTGGTCCATATGTCCAAAAAGTTCCAGTTTGGTTTCATTAGTCCATAGAACTGTCTCCCAGAACTCTGTAGTTTTATCCAAATTCCTCCTGGCATATTCTAGTCGACTCCTGATGTTCCTTGAGGTCAAGAGTGGAGTGTGTCTTGGGGTCCGGCCATAAGTCCTTGATTATTCAGTGCACGTCTTATAGTTGCCACTGAAGCACTTGTACCAGCCTTCATCATGTCATCCTGTAGCTGTCTTGCAGTCACACGGGGGTTTTTCTTAGCTGTCCTGACTAAGTTGCTAAGGGCCCTTGATGAAATTGTGAGCTTTCTTCCATGGCCAGGCAGGTTTGCAGCTGTTCCATAAGTTTTAAACTTCCTTATAATGCTCCCAATGGTGTCTCTTAAAATGTTAAATCTTTTGGAAATCTTTTTATACCCAAGGCCCTTCAGATGTGATGAAATAATCTCCTCTCTCAGCTTTTGTGGAAGCTCCTTTGTCTTTCCCATTATTGCAACTCACCTTGAACACCTTCATGGTCGGGGTTTATATATGCATCACAGCTGAAGCAAATGAAGGAACGTTATAGAGTTCCCAAAGGCTTAATGATGTTTCAGCTCCACTTCAGGCCATAAAAACTGTCCGAAAGCTTTAAAAACAATATTATACAGGGGTTGAATAATTGTGACATGGTGATCTTAACAAAATATACTTTTACACACAAATACTACATCATACATTTTCTGTGTTGATTTAATGTATCACTAAACTCATTAGGAAGCCATCGAAAGCAGAATCCTTCACTTTAAAAAGATTTTTACTTATGAATCCTTAAAACTCTTTAGGGGTTGAATATTTCTGATTGCAAGTGTATAAGAAACAGCTGGAGGACCAATTTGCAACTTATTAGATCAATTGGCAAAATGATTGGGTATAAATAGAGACGTTCAGCGTGTCAGTGTCTCTCAGAAGTCAAAATGGGCAGAGGATCACCAATTCCCCCAATGCTGCAGCGAAAAGTAGTGGAGCAACATCAGAAAGGAGTTTCTCAGAGAAAAATTGCAAAGAGTTTGAAGTTCTCATCATCTACAGTGCATCATATCATCCAAAGATTCAGAGATTCTGGAACAGTCTCTGTCCGTAAGGGTCAAGGCCAGAAATGGATGCCTGTGATCTTTGGGCCATTAGATAGCACTGCATCACATACAGGAATGCTACTGTAATGGAAATCACAACATAGGCTCAGAAATACAGTAAAACCCTGTTGTACGAGCAACTAATAGTACGAGCAAACGGAGATACAAGTGACCTTGCTCGCAATAGTTTACCCTATTTCATGAGCAAATTTCGAAGGCACGAGCAAACCCACACTGCCGGCACGCGTTTTCGGCGGAGGGAGACATCAGTCGCTTAGTTGATGACGTTTTGCTCGGTCGCTCTCATTGTTCAGTGCAGCAAAAACATAACTTTTTTTAGCGTTATCTTTTTATTTCACTAGAAATCGTGAAAAATGTCTCCCAAGAAAATCAGTGATGGTGCTGTGAAAACGAAAGTAAATAGAATTGCCATTGAAACCAAGAAGGTTACGAGCGTGTTGTACGTCTCACACTTGCAATCAACCACTACCACATGGGTAAGTGTTAAATTATGTTTACATTACGGTAATTTGCAGTGTATTTGTTTGTTAAAATAGGCTACAAATACTTTTTAAGTGCAAAAATAAGTGATTGAATGAGGTTTCGGAACGAATTAAATCACTTTTACATTCATTCTTATGGGGAAAATCAGTTCGGACGTACGAGCAAATGGACCTATAAGCAATTTTCAAGAACGAATTATGCTCGTCCAACGGGGTTTTACTGTACTTCCAGAAAACATTGTCGGTAAACACAATCCTCCGTGCCAGCATCGCCAGCTAAAACTCTATAGGTCAAAAATGCCACACCAGAGACAATAATAATAATAATAATACACTGGATTTATTTTATGCAAACTCAAAGGAGGCCTATACTTCATCACCCCTCCCCCCCTTTGGAAGATCGGATCACAACCTGGTTCATCTCCTACCTGTGTACAAACACCTTGTATGCAGGCAACCAGCTACCTCCCGCACAGTGACGACATGGTCTGATGAGACCGATGAGGCTCTGAAAGACTGTTTTGAAACAACTATGTGGGAGGAATTGTGCAGTCCACATGGGGAGGATATTGACAGTTTAACAGACTGTATTACGGACTACATTAACTTCTGTGTGGAGAATACTGTACCCACCAGGACTGTACGGTGTTTTCCCAACAACAAACCGTGGATTAACCCTGATATAAAGACTCTCCTTAAAGAAAAGAAGAGGGTGTTTAAATCAGGAAACAAGGAAGAGCTGAAAACTGTCCAAATAGAACTGAGAAAGAAGATCAGGGAAGGAAAAGCATGCAACAAGAGGAAGATGGAGGATCAGCTGCAGCAGAACAATGTCAGCGGTGTATGGAAGGGGCTCAAAACCATCACTGGTCATAAGGAGCCAAGCTCTCAGGCTGTGGGTGACCAGAAGTGGGTGAATGATCTCAATCTATTCTTTAACAGATTCGATCAGCTACCCTCCCCTGCCCCCATCCAGTCCCCCTTGCTGCAATCCCCCCCTCTCTGCTTCCACAGCAAGCAGCTCCAGCCCCACCTCTCTCTGCACTGCTATCAGCTCACAGACAATACACAACACACCTAACTTCCCCCCTGCCGATTCCTCCAGTCAACACTCCATCCAATACACACTGCCGCCACAGAAGCCCAGGTGAGAATGGAGCTCAGGAAGATCAAAGCGAGGAAGGCTGCAGGCCCAGACGGCATCAGCTCCAGGCTACTTAAGACCTGTGCAGACCAGCTGTGCGGCATACTGCTGTACATGTTTGTAGCGCTGACCTCGCATCTGATGAAAACATTGGAGAGGCTGGTGCTCACTCATCTCCGACCTCTGGTGAGCCCATTAATGGATCCACTTCAGTATGCCTACCAACCTGGCATTGGAGTGGAAGACGCAGTCATCTTCCTCCTAAATCGGGCTATTTCACACCTGGAAAAGGCTGGGAGCACTGTGAGAGTCATGTTTTTTGACTTCTCTAGTGCTTTTAACACTATCCAATCTGCGCTCCTGAGGGATAAAATGGTGTACATGGGAGTGGACCATCATCTGTCTGCCTGGACACTGGACTATCTCACAGACCGACCACAGTATGTGAGGACTCGTGACTGTGAGTCTGACATGATTGTCTGCAACACTGGAGCCCCGCAGGGAACGGTTCTAGCCCCGTTTCTCTTCACCATCTACACTGCAGACTTCATGTTCAGCTCAGCAACCTGTCACCTACAGAAGTTCTCTGATGACTCTGCCATCGTCGGCCTGATCACGAATGATGATGACAGAGAGTACAGAGGACTTATACAGAACTTTGTGGACTGGTGCCAACGGAGCTGCCTCCAGATAAATGCGGGGAAAACGAAAGAACTGGTGGTGGATTTCCGTAGGCACAAACAAACTCTATCACCAGTGAACATTCAGGGTAGGGACATTGTGAGACTGGACTCTTACAAATACCTGGGTGTTCACCTAAACAACAAACTGGACTGGACAAACAACACTGAGGCAATCTACAAGAAAGGGCAGAGCAGACTCTTTCTGCTGAGGAGACTAAGGTCTTTTGGAGTACAGGTAGAGCTACTGAAGACCTTTTTTGACTGGGGATTCCCCTGGACACTGTACAGGAGGTGGGAGAAAGGAGGATGGTAGCAAAACTATCATCATTGCTGCAGAACGCCTCCCTCCCCTATATGTAACCGTTACATCGCTGAGCAGCTCTTTTAATGACAGACTGATACATCCCAAGTGTCTGAAGGAGCGTTACAGAAGGTCTTTTCTCCCTGCTGCTATTAGACTTTACAACCAAAGCTGTTCCCAGTAAAACCAGTCACCAACATACAACACTGTTGTTACTTTTTAAGCTGTGCAATAACTTTATCTGTGTGCAATATTACATGAATCAGGTACAATATTATGTGCAATATTACCCGCAATTACATGCAATACCACCTTGAAATATTACTTGAAACGCATACTTTTGTTTTTTTCCTATCTGTATTTATACATTGTACTGTGTATATACTGTTATTGTAGTATATGTATATTCTTTTTCATATACAGTGGAACCTTGGGTTACGAGTTTAATTGGTTCCATCACTTTACTCTTAACCTGAAAAGCTCGTATCCCGATACAAATTTTGGAATACGTACAGTATTTAAAGTTCAGTAATTCCACACTGTTAGAGCGACGAGCGGATGTGTATGTGCTGCACGAGAGCGCAGCGAGAGCACGTGGCGATACGTAAAAAAACTAACCTGCCTGCGATTTTTCCGTGTGCAACGCTCGTATCCTAAATAATTTCTCGTAACTAGAGGCAACATTTTTTATGAATTGCGATTCTTAACCTGAATTTTACGTATCCAGGGGCGCTCGTAACCCGAGGTTCCACTGTATTTGCATTTATTTTTATTTCTTTGTTTGTTATTATTATTATTATTATAATTATTATTTGTTTTTATTTCTCTGTTTTTATTTTTTGTATATCCTTTTTTACATATTTGCATCTATTTTTATTTCTTTGTCATGCTGCTGTAACATAGAAATTTCCCCACTGTGGGACGAATAAAGGTTTATCTTATCTTATCTTAACCTCAAAAAGAAGCCATATCTAAACATGATCCAGAAGCTCAGGCGTTTTCACTGGGCCAATGCTCATTTAAAATGGACTGTGGACAGTGGAAAACTGTTCTGTGGTCGGATGAATCAAAATTTGAAGTTCTTTTTGGAAAACTGGGCATGTCATCCGGACTAAAGAGGATAAGGACAACCCAAGTTGTTATCAGCTTGGATCTCTGATGGTATGGGGTTGCATGAGTGCGTGTGGCATAGGCAGCTTACACATCTGGAAAGGCACCATCAATGCTGAAAGGTATATCCAAGTTCTAGAACAACATATGCTCCCATCCAGACGTCGTCTCTTTCAGGGAAGACCTTGCATTTTCCAACATGACAATGCCAGACCAAATACTGCATCAATTACAACATCATGGCTGCGTAGAAAAAGGATCCCGGTACTGAAATGTCCAGCCTGCAGTCCAGATCTTTCACACATAGAAAACATTTGGCGCATCATAAAGATGAAGATACGACAAAGAAGACCTGAGACAGGTGAGCAAGTAGAAGCCTGTATTAGACAAGAATGGGACAACATTCCTATTCCTAAACTTGACCAACTTGTCTCCTCAGTCCCCAGATGTTTGCAGACTGTTATAAAAAGAAGAGGGGAAGCCACACAGTGGAAACATGGCCTTGTACCAATTTTTTTTGAGATGTGTTGATGCCATGAAATTTAAAATCAACTTATTTTTCCCTTAAAATTATACATTTTTTCATCTATGTTGTATTCTGAATAAAATATTGAAATTTGAAACTTCCACATCATTGCATTCTGTTTTTATTCACAATTTGTAAGGTGTCCCAACTTTTTTGGAATCGGGTTTGTATACTGGAAATAAGGTGAGAAGATAACCATGAGAATGAATGTCAGTCTTTCACAGGGTGCGCGCACACACACACACACACACACACACACACACACACACACACACACACACACACACACACACAGACAGAGTGTATGTAAAGCATAGCATTTAAATAACAGTTTATAGGATGAAACCAGAAAATCCTGAGCAGCACCATGTGTCCGACATCCAGCAGCTTCGTGATGTCATTATGGAGGAGTGGAAGAGGATCCCAGCAACAACCTGTGCAGCTCTGGTGAATTCCATACCCAGGGGGATTAAAGCAGTGCTGGATATCAGTGGTGCTCACACACAATATTCACACTTTGGACACAGTTCTGCTATGTTCACTGAGGGTGCACTCACTTTAGTTGGCAGTTATTTAGACAATAATGGCTGTATGTTGAGTTCTTTTCAGAGGACAGTAAATCTGTACTATATACAAACTGCACACTAAATATCCAAGTTTCATTATTATAGTATTGGCCCTTAAGAACATCTAATAAAATGGTTGCTGAAATGTAAGGGTGCACTCACTTTTGTTAGATACTGTGTATAAATGTAATGTCTGTATAAAGATAACGTGTAAACAAGTCTGTAAACACATGCTTCTTTTATGTTAAGGTGAATTCTGGGCTTCAATCTCTGTTTATTTGGAAGCTAATCTGGTCTTGTCTATTTGCCAGGTAACCATGGTAACCATGGTAACCCCCCTGCCCAAATGACTGCTTCCTCCTTTTCACAAGGAGTCTGACTCTGAACTTAGGGAAAAACAGAGTGAGAGAATGACGATATTCGTAATGTTTCTCAGAAGGATGGTGAAGAGCAATTTAAATGTGTATTATCTGAACCTAAACCATATCCTAATATCAAAAACAAACCCCTTCGTGAAACTGAGCAATGGGGATATTAAAAACAAAAAAGAACACTGCTTACAACTATTACTTATTCTTATACAGCACTTGAGTTTCAGATATATAGTTGATTGACTATTCACTTGAAATGTACAAATGTTGGCTTCACACGACTGTAATAAAATGTAATAAACAGCTGAGCTGCTCAGAGTAACAAAGCTGCAGCGTTGTTCAGTTTCCTGCACTGAAACCACATAACTGAAAGAGGAAGCTGTGTTTCTTCACTGCTACTTCCTTACAAAAAGTAGCCTAGAGTTTATTGACAGTTGACTTTCTCTTTAATCTATGTAATATTGCTGGGATTTCACAGAACAGGAGGATTAAATCAGTGACGGTCTTCTGGCTTGACTTTACCTGTCGCAGTGTTGATTTGAAAAGACGTGCTTAAGGGACAAGTGTGAGCAGAGAGCAAGGCCAGAGTTCATGTGCTGCTGATGTGCTGCTGAAGGTAGGCATGTTTATCCGAGTGTGCGTCAAACATGGAGCGAAGGTTTGTGTCAGCTTGAGGCAAAACGACCTGACAACCATCACCACACGCAAATAAACATTTCTATTTTCACCTGTTTCAGAGTTGTTTTCTCTGTCAGTATCTTGTGTCTCTGATGGTTTGTGTGTGTGTGTGTGTGTGTGTGTGTGTGTGTGTGTGTGTGTGTGTGCGTGTGTGTATGAGAGAGGATAAAGCGAAAAGTCAAAAACTGCTGCAGCCTGAATCTGGTACTAGACGGTAAAAAAATTTCATAGTTTTACCAGTGAAAGAATGTAAAAAAGCGACAGTAAAATACTGTAAATTATAAAACATGAAATTATTGTTTATTTAACAGTTAAATACTGTTAATGGATATACAAGTAAACTTAATACTTTTTGCATTTTTGCTTTTTAAAACCTATTCCCAACATTAGTTGTCTAGTATACTCCACTTGTCAGAGTCATGTGGACACACAGTTACAGCTTTAGATGAAATCCACTGAATTAAAACAGGATGAATAAACAAATTCAAAAGCAAAATTAACAGCTTCATTTATTATAGTTTGACTTTATTTCTGTCATATTTCTACAAAACATTTTTTTTTACTTAACAGGGGTTTATATTTTATTGAAAATGTTTCGTTTGACCACCATTTTTTATTAGTTTTTTTCTGGCTGTTATAAGTGTGTATGCAAAGCATATTTGTTATGATAAATAAAAAACAAGAGTACAAACTATTTGTACAAACATTTACACACAAAACCTTCAGTGATATTGCAAGATTAAGACACACAGACATCAATAATCAACACATGAAACTCAAGAATGGTGATTAACAAGCTTTCAAGCCACCATGCATGCTGGGGGCCAAACTGCCAAACTGCCAACATGCATTGCAGCATGAATAAATTATTCACCTGAATCACCTCAATATTTACTTAATTTGTTTTTATTTAGATTTTATTTGATTTGTTATGACTTACCACTTGTCTGTTTCATACTGTTTTCTGTTTCATACTGTTTTTACAAAAACCTGTTTTTAAAAGGTCAAGGTTCACGAGCAACACTAAAATAAACACTGATCTCCATTATGGTGACTTTAAATGAAATTACATCTAAAATCTCAATTAGAGCTTTTGCACACATATGACAGAAATAAAGTCACACCAGTTGATAATAAGTGAAGCTGGTAATATGACGAATGTTAAATATTTATGAATTTGTTTATATGACGAATGTTTTATAATCATCCTCTGCTGAAATCTTGAGAGATTTAATGTTTATTTTCAGTTGATTTTATCGATGGCTTTGGCTGTAAGTTGTGCTTCTTTGCTCTTGTTTCTCCTTCCTTCAGTAATCCTGCTTTTTCACAGGTGTTCATCACTAACGATCAATCCTAATTTAATTAGTCACTTCATTATCTCATTAACTTCATCACTGCCCTAAGAGTTACTGCAACACTGCTGTGTGGACGCACAAGTGCTCTTTTAAAACAGGATTTGCTGTGGGATTGAAGGGTTTTAATGTGTGAAATGAAACAAAACACTATAAAATGTATTTATATATTAATATACTGTACATTTAATTTACAAAAAACAAAAAAACAAAAAACCCCAGTAGATTACTCCAATACTGCCAGTAAAATCAAGAAACACACTGTGAATACTGTAAAAACATGCTCTGTGTGTGTGTGTGTGTGTGTGTGTGTGTGTGTGTGTGTGTGTGTGTGTGTGTGTGTGTTTTGTGGGTTAGCATTGTGCAGGAGAGTAGAGCCTGTGTTTAAGTCAGGACTGACGAAGAAATGTTGATATAATGCTATATGTAGTTATAGAAAGGCAGTAACTGTGCGGTTTGTGATGCAGGAAGAATCTCTTCACTCATTTTAATTGCACATGAATGTGTGCTGCTACTCTCTGCAAGAGATTTTAATCGAATTGATACTTTTATTGATTTTGCATATTTTTTTTTCATATGTTTTTTATTCAAAATACATTCTGAGTACCAATATGCTCACATCACTTCTTCTTCTTCTTCTTCTTCTTCTTCTTTCGGCTGCTCCCATTAGGGGTTGCCACAGCGGATCATCCGTCTCCATACCACCCTGTCCTCTACATCTGCCTCTTTCACACCAACTACCTGCATGTCTTCCCTCACCACATCCATGAACCTCCTCCTTGGTCTTCCTCTTTTCCTCCTACCTGGTGGCTCCATCCTCAGCATTCTTCTACTAATATAATTCATGTCCCTCCTTTGCACATGTCCAAACCATCTCAATCTCTCTCATCTCACCTTGTCACCAAAACATCCTACATGCGCTGTCCCTCTAATAAACTCATTTCTAATCTTGTCCATCCTCGTCACTCCCAACGAAAACCTTAACATCTTCAGCTCTGCTACCTCCAGCTCCACCTCCTGTCTTTTACTCAATGCCACTGTCTCTAATCCATACAACATCGCAGGTCTCACCACAGTCCTATAAACTTTCCCTTTCATTCTTGCAGATACCCTACTATCACAAATCACTCCTGTCACTCTTCTCCACCCACTCCACCCTGCCTGCACTCTTTTCTTTACTTCTCTAACACACTCTCCATTACTTTGCACTGTTGACCCCAGGTACCTGAACTCCTCCACCTTCTCCAGCTCTTCTCCCTGCAACCGCACCACTCCACTTCCCTCCCTCTCATTCACACACATGTACTCTGTCTTACTCCTACTGACTTTCATTCCCCTTCTCTCCAGCGCATATCTCCACCTCTCCAGGCTCTTCTCAACCTGCTCCCTACTCTCACCACAAATCACAATATCATCTGCAAACATCATAGTCCAGGAGACTCCTGTCTGACCTCGTCCGTCAACCTGTCCATCACCACTGCAAACAGGAAAGGGCTCAGGGCGATCCTTGATGCAGTCCAACCTTCACCCTGAACCAGTCTGTCGTACCTACTGCACACTTCACTACCGTCACACTGTCCTCATACATGTCCTGCACCACCCTCACATACTTCTCTGACACACCTGACTTCCTCATACAATACCACAACTCCTCTCTTGGCACTCTGTCGTCGCTTTCTCTAAATCCACAAATACACAATGCAATTCCTTCTGTCCTTCTCTATACTTCTCCGTCAACATCCTCAAAGCAAATAAGGCATCTGTGGTGCTCTTCCTCGGCATGAAACCATACTGTTGCTCACAGATGGTCACCTCTTCTCTCAGCCTGGCTTCCACTACTCTTTCCCATAACTTCATGGTGTGACTGATCAACTTAATTCCCCTGTAGTTACTGCAGGTCTGCACATCTCCTTATGCTTAAAGATCGGTACCAGCACACTTCTTCTCCATTCCTCAGGCATCTTCTCACCTTCCAAAATCCTGTTAAACAATCTGGTTAAAAACTCCACTGCCATCTCTCCTAAACATCTCTATGCTTCTACTGGTATGTCATCTGGTCCAACCGACTTTCCACTCTTCATCCTCTTAATCGCTGCTCTCACTTCCTCCTTACTAATCCTATCTACCTCCTGCTTCACTAACTCCACATCATCCAACCTTCTCTCTCTCTGATTTTCCTCATTCATCAGCTGCTCAAAATACTCCCTCCACCTTCTCAACACACTCTCCTCACTAGTCAACACATTTCCATCTCCATCCTTTACTGCTCTAACTTGCAGTACATCCTTCCCAGCTCGGTCTCTCTGCCTGGCCAATCGGTATAAATCCTTTTCTCCTTCCTTAGTGTCCAACCTCTTATACAGCTCCTCATATGCCTTTTCCTTGGCTTTCGCCACATCCCTCTTTACCTGCTGCCGCATCTCCTTTTACTCCTGCCTACTTTTCTCATCATTCTGTCTATCCCACTTCTGTTTTGCCAACCTCTTTCTCCTTATGCTCTCCTGCACTTCCTCATTCCACAACCACATCTCTTTGTCTTGCTTTCTATTTCCAGATGTCACACCAAGTACTTTTCTAGCTGCCTCCCTCATCACTTCTGCAGTAGTTGCCCAATCATCTAGCACCTCTTCACCACCATTGAGCCCCTGACCTCTTCCCTAAATCTCACACTACACTCTTCCTCCTTCAGTTTCCACCATCTTATTCTTCTTTCAGTCCTCACTCTCCTCCTCTTCTTCTTCGCCTCCAAAACCATCCTACAGACCACCATCCGATGCTGTCTAACTACACTGTCCCCTGCCAACACCTTACAGTCTCCAATCTCCTTCAGGTTGCATCTCCTGCATAGCACATAGTCCACCTGTGTGCACCTTCCTCCACTCTTATACGTCACCCTATGATCCTCCTTCTTCTTAAAATAAGTGTTCACCACTGCCATTTCCATCCTTTTAGCAAAATCTACCACCATCTGCCCTTCCACATTCCTCTCCTTAAAACCATACCTACCCATCACCTCCACATCACCTCTGTTCCCTTCACCTACATGACCATTAAAGTCTGCCCCAATCACCAATCGTTCTTTCCTAGGTACACCATCTACCACCTCATCTAATTCACTCCAGAATCTTTCCTTCTCCTCCATCTCACAGCCAACTTGTGGAGCATAGGCACTGATGACATTTATCATCATCCTTCAACTTCCACCTTCACGATCATCACCCTATCAGAAACTCTCTTCACCTCCACTACACTCTTACTGTACTCTTCCTTCAGAATCACCCCTACACCATTTCTCTTTCCATCCACACCATGATAGAACAGTTTAAACCCACCTCCAATGTTCCTGGCCTTACTCCCTTTCCACTTGGTCCCCTGAACACACAACATATCTACCTTTCTCCTCTCCATCATATCAGCTCCCTCTCTCCCTTTACCAGTCATAGTACCAACCCTAACCTCCACTCTCCTACACTGCTCCTTTCCCTGCCGTCTCTGTAGACGTCTTTCTCCTCTCCTTCTCCTTCTTCGGCCAACAGTAACCCAATTTCCACCGGTACCCTGTCGGCTAACGATACCTGTGGCGGTCGTTGTTAACCCGGGCCTCGACCGATCCGTTATGAAATTCTCATTTGTGATCCGCATATTTGATTTGATGTTTTACGCTGGATGCCCTTCCTAACGAAACCCCCCTATTTACTCGGGCTTGGGACCGGCACTAAGAGTGCACTGGCTTGTGCATCCATAATGGCTGGATTATATGTTCACATCACTTAAATATTAGAAATATTAGTTTACAAACAAATGGCCAATTTAAGTGCAGTTGGTTTTGCAAACAAAATGAGTTAACTTGAGCTGACAGTATTTTACTGTTAATTTACAGGACAATTTCTTACACTTGCATTCCATTCCATCAAGTGATCATTTTTGGCTGACTTCATTTAGCTGTCTTGTGTTTTGGGGCTGCTGGTGTCGAAACAGTCATTTTTTATATAATAACTTTATATAACCTGTGAGCTCGGTTTTATTTTTGTTCTTACTACACAGCAGTGAATGTTTACTTATTCAGTTTATTTATGTGTAATTAATCACAGAAACATCAAATGGATGATGCGGTACAATCTGTGCAGGGTAATGAGGGCGCTTACCAAGGTGAGTGATTTACTGTGAAGTTACTTTTAATAAGCTGCTACCTTATTAATATGAGTGACCATCACAGAGCCCCGTGTCGGCGTTTTCATCTCCTGTGTCTTTAAATAAAACTAAAGAAAACATGAAAAGCCTTTTTTGTAGGGTGCTGAAATGTAAAATGTGACGCAATACTGAGTTTTATTTCATATGGCAGGAGAAAGAAGAAACATCATCCAGCCTTCATCTTTTAATGATTCCAAACTACTGAAGCTTAAAGAGGTGAGATCCTGAGTAGATTGTTCTACATTTCCTATGTCATTATGTCTGTATCTGACCTCTCTATCTGGACCACAGGTTCTGGTGGATTGGATTAACAGTACTCTGAAGTCAGAGCACATTGTAATAAAGTCTCTGGAAGAAGACATCTATGATGGACTCGTGATTCATCACCTACTGAGTAAAAAACTCATTTATACTTAATGCAACAGTCATTATAGAAACATTGGTCTAGATTTCTGTTACAATCTTTTATTCTTTTTTTTTTTTACCTCAGGCAAGTTAGGTGGCATTCACTTAGAGGTTGAGGAAATCGCAGTAAGCACTGTTGCTCAGATGTACAAACTGGACTTAATTCTGCAAGCCCTCAACCAGGAGCTAGGGCTTGGTCCTGAAGCAGATAGTGCAGCTAAATGGAGTGCCAAACGTGAGTCCCATTGTTTTTAACTATATCTGCTTTGTGAAATTTGTGCTAGTGCCATTAACACATTCTATTAACTGGAAAGGTAAGTGTAACTGTATTGTTAATTTACAATTACTGATACAATTATTCACAAACTGACACTTTTTTTTTTAGTGTAAACTGACAGGGCAGATGATTAGCTGAGTAAACAGTTTAATAGACTTGCTCAAGGACCCTCAAGAGGATTTGCAATTGACAACTTTTCACTCATCATAGAAAGAAAAAGAGTGACCAGATGTTGCCTTATTCAATTAATAAGATTTTGATTATTTAACAGTTAAAAATGCTTAAATTTGTGGTTAAGACTCTCTCTGTTGTTAAGTCATCCACAGTCGAGACCTGCTGGCGACTCTTCATCTGCTGGTGGCCATGGTGAAGCGCTATCAGCCTGACCTGGCCCTTCCCTCAAATGTTAGTGTGGAGGTTGCCCTGTTTGAGGTACATTTTTGAATATGATCTGTGAATAGATTTTGAATATAAAATGTAGCGGAATACATGAAATATAAGGACATGTGGAATGGCATGTTTAAAAAGCACTTCAGGTCAGGTGTCTGTTACAGGTACCGGGTTGTGGCGCCCGTAGACAGCTGTATAAAAAAAAACTGAAAAGTGGAGAACAAAAAGGATGACACAGAAACTGTGGCTTGCCTTCATTAAATCTTTCTCAGTTATGTTTATTGACATGTTATTCACTGCAGTGTAAACACTGTCCATTTATCCAGTTTATTTCACTGTCCATATTCACTGTCCTCTTAGACATATTGGAGTGTCCAAAAATAAACACATTCTGTTACAACACCATTTTCACATCTCTACATCACTTTACAGATTAACATGCTGGTTACTTGCACCTTAAATGCACTTTTACACACACCATTCAGTGTTTCTTGGACTACATGCTTCACAGCAACTTGTAAATAACATGGCAGTTTTTATTGTCAGCTTCTTTAAACGTGTAGAGCTTTGCATATTAACTCTGTGTATTTTAACTCTTTTAATTAACATATTTTTATATACTAACACACTAACATATAATTTTATATTTAAACATCTCTTAACATCATTTTAAAGTAAAACCAAATCTCTATACATATTAAATAAAACAAAATGCAGGGAGCCTGATATCACATTTTGACTCGTGAAAATATAAGCACGTGGCCTACACAAACCTCACATAAAGTACTACTTGCCCACACTAGCGCGGTGCGCGTTACCTTTGCTAAACAGCATTAGCATTTATTTTATTAGCATTTATCCAGCCTTGTGGAAAAAACTCTCTACACTAACACCAAAAGTGTCTCTGAATGTTCACAAAGTCATAACAACAACTTTGGTTAAGTTTTAAACATATTACCCACTTGAAAAGTGGAGAACAAAAAGGATGACACAGAAACTGTGGCTTGCCTTCATTAAATCTTTCTCAGTTATGAGAGAAATTTCCGGTGATGCATAGGCAAACTAGTCCCATTGCCCCCCCCTACAGGCGCAGAGGTATAATTGCATGTATATGTTACTGTTTAACATTACATGTTATGCAAAAATAAATCTTGAAAAAGAGTGTATAATAAAATTAACTACAAAAGAAACAACTAATACACAATGTGGGCACACTTTCGTGGGCATCACACGCTCCCCGACAAAATAAGAATGGCTCCTGGCATTCCTTTAAACATATTAACCAAACAACATAAACTGTTCTTCAATCATAAACATCCTTAGTAATCGAAATTCTACTCAATAGCAAAGCGTTGTAGATGGAATATATGTGACTGGTGTATGGTGGGTATATGGTGGGTACGGTGTCTGAGTGTACAAGATGGGTTGTAAACCTGGTAGACTCATTGGGGTAATAAATGACATGGGCAGGTATGGGGGTGAAGGGAGATGGGTGATGGGCGTGTATGGGGATAAGTGAGCAGAAACTGAGTTAAGATTAGTGTGTGACTGCGTTGATGGTTCACCTAATGTTTCATAGGTGAGAAACTGTCTTGGCTTCCTTTCACGTGTCGACCTCCTCAGTTCTGTGTGGCCTTGCTCAACAAGATGGGTTAGGGGTCGGCTTTGGTGCTGGGCTCCACATACTGGTTGCCTTCATTTTCTTCCATAGGTCTACTGAGATCATGTAGGACCTTATCAGTGCCTTGGGTAGCTTCACTTTCTGGAAGTGCCAGGATAAAGCTTGGTGAATACCCAGGTACAGTAAAAGGTGTGCTACATACAGGTTCTGGAGCTGCACAGAGGTTCCTCTGAGGCGAGGTAGATTTCTCAGGATGAGTAGGAGGCCCTGCCTCCTGTCTCACTGAAGGGGTTCTCAACCAATACCCTGGGTTGTAATCATCATCATCATCATCTGAATCAGAGCTATGACCCTCATTGGTGCCCGTTTGTGTGGCTGTCTGATCCCCCTGTCTTACTGTGCGTTGCTTTTTTCCAGTGATAGGTCTGGTATGAGGTACGGTGATGTCGAGAGGTAAGTCGTTCACCAGCAACAAGAGATTGCGATGCAATGTACGGGTTTTCCTGGTCCCCAGTCTCAGGACAGACAATGTAAACAGAATTGTTGGCCAGTTGTTGTTTAACACTGTAGACAGTCTTCTCCCAATACGGTCTTAACTTGCCTGGGCCCCCACGTTCACTGAGATTCCTAACCAGAACCCGATCACCTGGTTGTAAAACCACTCCTTTTGCTTTCCTGTCATAAATAACCTTTCCTCTTGCACTGGACTTCCTGCTGTTTTCACTGGCAATCCGGTAGGCTTCTGACATTCTTTCGGCCCATTTTTCGGCATAGCCTCTAGGTGAATATGACTCCTTGTCTTCAGGTAACCCAAAGAGTAAGTCAACTGGGAGATGTGGATGACGGCCATAAAGGAGGAAAAAGGCGAATAGCCAGTTGATTCGTGTCTGGTGCAATTATATGCGTGTATAACATGCGGAGGTGATCCTTCCACCGCAGTTTCTCACTTTCAGTCAGTGTCCTCAACATCTGGAGTATGGTGCGGTTTAGCCGCTCAGCTGGGTTTCCTTGCGGGTGATACGGCGTTGTCCTGAGTTGGCTACTCCCGACAGTTGCTGTAACGTTTGGAACAGTTTATTCTCAAACTCCGGCCTTGGTCGTGATGAAGTTTGGCGGGTACCCAAATCGGGTATAAAGTCGCTAAACAGGCGCTCGGCTGCAGTCTTACCGCTCTTGTTCTTTGTGGGATACGCCTGTGAGAATCTGGTGAAATGATCAAGCACTACTAGAATGTACTCATAACCTCCACTGCTGGCTTCCAAATGCAAGTAGTCAATGCACACAAGCTCTAAAGGGAAACTGGACGTGATGCTGCCCATTGGTGCACGGATCTGTGTGGTAGGTTTCTTGGCCTGAATACATGGACATTTTCGGGTGACATAATCCTCTATTTCTTTTGCCATAAAGGGCCAGTAGAATCTCTCCCTAGCAAGGTGGAGGACTCTTTCTGTGCCCACATGTCCCATCTCATTGTGCAGATATTTCAGAGCAAGCACCCTGTATTTGCAGGGGAGGACCAACTGTTTCTGCTCCTTAGTTCTTGTAAAGGAGATCATTTTCCAAATACAGCTTACTCCATTCATGAAGCAGCTTTTGAGCGGCTCCTCTCACTGTTTTTCGGATTGCTTCCGTCAATTTAGTGCCAGACAGTTTTAACTCTCTTATCTGGTTTATTGCTTTATCCTCTTGCTGGGCCCTCACAAGATCCTCATGGTTGATGGGCAGTATGTTGGAGTGAGATTGTTGGAGCGGTTTAGAGGAGGTCATATTAAGTGCTGCCACCCAGGCTACGTCCTTGCTCTTAGCTGCCTGACTCCCATCCCATGTTGCACGCACTGCCTCATCTGTGACTTCCCCAGTGCAAGTCATCTCATATGTCTCTATATCCAGAGGCAGGCGTGACAAAGTGTCTGCATCTACATTTGACTTCCCGGGCCTGTATTTAATGTCAAATCTAAAATCAGAAAGCTCACCAACCCACCGGTGACCGACCGCGTTGAGTTTCGCCGTCCCCAGGACATAAGTCAGCGGATTATTATCTGTATAGACAGTAAAGTGTGGAGCATAGTATAAGTAATCGGAACTTCTCACACACTGCCCATTTCAGTGCAAGGAACTCCAGTTTCCCACTGTGCAGATGGTAATTGCGTTCTGCTGGTGTGAGTGTTCTTGACCCATATCCTATGACTCTCAGTTTGCTATCCTGGCGCTGGTATAGGACTGCTCCAAGGCCTCGGTCTGAAGCATCGGTATGTAAAGTGAAAGGCAAGTGGAAATCAGGGTATGCCAAAACAGGTGGACTTGTCAAGAGAGTGACCAATTGTTCAAGGGCCCCCTGGTGTACAGCAGTCCAGCTAACAGGTTCTCGGGAGGGTAATTGTGGCCCCCCAGCACTTTTACCTCGTACTGGGATCCGGGTTTTTCCTGACTTCGTTTGGAGCAGCTCATAGATCGGCTTTGCAATTCGGGAGAAATCCTGAATGTATGAGCGGTAATAACCCAGGAATCCAGTCAGCTTCCTCACCTCACCAACTGTCTGTGGTGTTTTACTCGTCAGGGTTTTGACAGCTTCCAAGTCACGGGGTCTATTCTGATCCCTCAGCTGACACAAGACGGCCCACATACCTGACTTCTTGTTTGAATAGCTCGCATTTCTCTGGCCTCAATTTTACTCCGTGGCGCTGGAGAGCCTGGAGGACTCTGCGGAGCGCCTCCACATGTTCATCGAATGTCTTTGCATAGCAGAGCACATCGTCAAGATATGGGATGCAGCACTCATCTCTGAGAGGCCCAAGCATTTCTTCCATGCTTCGCTGGAATGCTGCAGGGGCATTCGACAATCCAAATGGGACACGGACCCATTCATAAAGCCCCCAAGGAGTGATAAACGCGGTGAAATGACGGGAATCTTCAGCAACAAAACCCTGGTGATAGGCTTTGCCCTGGTCCAATATGCTAAACCAGGTATTGCCACCAAGGGTATCTGTCAGGTCCTGTATTCTAGGTAGAGGATGTCGGTCAGGGACAGTCTTCTTGTTCAGGAGGCGATAATCAATGCACAGCCTCAAGCTTCCATCTTTTTCTGACGCAGACAACTGGAGCAGCATACGGGATTTGGATTTAACTATCCAGCCTCTGAGCATCAGTTCCTGTATGTACTCTTTTACCTCTTTAAAGAGTGGCTTAGGGACTGAAGAGTAAGTCCTTTGCACGGGTATTGTATCCTTAAGTGTGATCGACATCTGTAGGCTTGGTATGCATCCAATATCGTTTTCACCTTGTGCGGCGCCAGCTTCTTCGAAGCATTTCACTGACCACTAACCTTTTTTCCTCGTTAAGATGGCTAAGGTCAACATTAGGTTGCCATGGAGGTGGGCTGGGGCCATCAGGGGTTAAAACAGCACTGTTGATGGTTACTGTGGATGTTGGGTTGTTGGGCTGGCCGCTGGAATCACCTTCTCAACAGTATGAATGCGACCAAGAGCTGTCTTTCTTGGTAAGAGGATGGAGTGTTTTGTGTTGTTTCCGACAGGTACAGTTACATATGGCTTCCTTGGGTTTTGCACCTCCAACAGAGCATCACCAACATCCAGGTCGGCCAGCAATGCGTTATCATCAGGTTCAAACAGGAAGGCTAAATCAGACGAGTCCATGCTTGGTGGGACTTGGCATTTTATCCAGGCTACTTGACCGCTGGAATGGCAACATCTTGTCTGCCAGTCCGTATACATCCACACTGTACAGAGGGTTTGCTGACCTGGATGAAGGCTACAAGAAGCTCTGCTTTATCGGTTGATATCAACATGGCGTTACAAAGTAGGGTAGTGAGTGTGGGGACTAGCTGCTCAGGCTGTGTTTGTATCATCTCCTCCAGTACATTAAATCCCAGTAGTGGCCTCTCCAGGGTAAGACTGCTGACAAGAAATGGCACAGTGACTGACAGAGCAGGATTTTCATTTCCCATCAAATTAACTGTTAGGGATATCCAGCCATCAAATGGAATCATGTCACCATTAACTGCACAGACTTTCAGCTCCTCTCCATCCTGAAAAATCTCGCTAAGCGAGTTAACAATGGTATCTGGCAAGTATTTGTTTTTCCAATCTCTGTCAATCATGCTCACCTGAGCTCCAGTATCTAGCAAAGCAGTCACAGCTAACCCATTCAGGTTACAGTAGGTGAGAGCTTTTCTTCCAATGAGTTTGGCAAGACGCCCACTTTTGCTGTTCGGGAGGATGTGAAATGGTGTACCAGAGGTTGGGTTTGTTTGTCTCTGACTTTGAACTTCTGTCATGCCTTGTGCTTGAACGGCTGTCACACTTTGTGTGTCTGGGTCATTGGTATGGCGGGTGTGTGTCTGGGACTTTAGGGATCCAGTCACTGTCTGTCCCCCAACAGGGACTGGCTCCAGTTTTCCTGCTGCACCGTTTTCTTCAGACATCCCACTGCTCGATGACCGCCTTCGCCACAACGGAAACAGTGAGTGCAAGCGGAGTAGTTCTGTTCAATGCACTTGTGACATCCATATGGTTTCTCCTCCTGTCGTTTGTCTTACCTCTCTGTGCATGCCTGACTTGTCCCGGTTTTTGTGTTTGTACTGACTGTTGCATAACCTCTACAAGACTGGTCAGCTTCTCAATTTTGTCTGTCAACTGTTGGATCACATCTGTTTTTGATTTCTTTTCCACTTTTTCTTCCTTGACACCAGGAGACTGAATGACATTTGCTTCAGCCTGAGCACTGTGCACAGTAGCGAGCCTTTGACGGGTGGCCGGACCTAAACGCCTCTGTCTTCCACTTTCATCGCTCATTATCTTATGTATCTGTTTCAGGATTGTCTCATCAGTCACACTAGGATCTGCAAGCAATGGTTTGAGTTCTCGACGGATTTCATCATGCTTGTGCCCCAGGCCTTGATGTACAGTATGGAGGAAAACATCCTGAACTGTGCTTGGACTGTACCTCACATCTGTATCAGCATGTCTTGAGGCCAGCAAGATCTTTTGCTTAAGCCCTATTGCTCTATACAGGAATTGTTGAGGTGTCTCATTGTCCTTCTGTTTGGTGCACATGAGCTCCTGGAAAAGCTCCAAGGTGTTTTGCTCACCGAGGTGGGAGTAAAGAAAAACTTTGAACTCTTCGATAGTCAGATCTTCCTTGTTCATAAGCATATCTTTGAAATTCCAGGTTTTATTGCCCTGAGGACAGCTTTAACAATTTCTGCATCACTAAATTGCTCCTTTACCCCTTCTTCAATCTGGCGGCAAACATTGTTATAACTGATGTCTGAACCATGATCTCCAATCTGACCACCCTGAATCTTGAACTCTCTACGATGTAGATAGGACAACTCTCTTAAGGAGACCAACTTGTCATGAGCAACAGTTGTGGGATATTCACCCAAACGCCTAGTGTTCAATGTGTCCCTATTCTGTGATGTGAGATGTGACTTTGCAGGTGAATGGAGTGTGGACTGCAGAGTGGAGGTGGGTATGTACTGTGTGATCTTCTTACTAAGTTCCTCATAGCTAGCCAGTAATTTCTGTATTTCTGAGTTGTGTGTGTTGATAGCTGTGTTTGCTAAAGGGTGTATTGCATTAGCATCAACTTCAACAGTCTCACCATCAACTGGATTTACATTAACATTAGCTTGAGTTTCCTCATCAGTGATATCAACTTGTAAGTTTGACAGTGGAACATGTGAGACAGCATTACCTTTTACACACATTTGTATGTCAGACACATGACTCTGAATAGTTACATCAACTACCTCTTTCAACTCTAATAAGTGAGCTAGGCCTTCATCCTCAGACTCTTGCAAGTGCTTACTGTGCATGAAACTGCTGATGTAGTCGAAACAAGCCTCCTCATCCATAGGTGCCAAACGAGACCGGTCCACCCCTGGCACAGGACCCAGCGACTTTGCAATCTGGAACAGTTCATCTGCAGAAAGGGTGAGCAGGCCTTTCTTGATGGTCCACACCAAGCTTTTCCTCTCACTGTCTGCCATGAGTGTTTCCCTCTTTCACGCAATGGGTCACCGTGTCGAATCTCTCTCCCCAATGAGTGGCTAGTTCCTGGCTGGTCACCTTTGGTCCCAGGTGTCTGTATCACTGGATCATCTTCCACCCTGACAGCGGAGAAGATCCCGGACGAGCCCCCAATAAACTGTTACAGGTACCGGGTTGTGGCGCCCGTAGACAGCTGTATAAAAAAAACTGAAAAGTGGAGAACAAAAAGGATGACACAGAAACTGTGGCTTGCCTTCATTAAATCTTTCTCAGTTATGTTTATTGACATGTTATTCACTGCAGTGTAAACACTGTCCATTTATCCAGTTTATTTCACTGTCCATATTCACTGTCCTCTTAGACATATTGGAGTGTCCAAAAATAAACACATTCTGTTACAACACCATTTTCACATCTCTACATCACTTTACAGATTAACATGCTGGTTACTTGCACCTTAAATGCACTTTTACACACACCATTCAGTGTTTCTTGGACTACATGCTTCACAGCAACTTGTAAATAACATGGCAGTTTTTATTGTCAGCTTCTTTAAACGTGTAGAGCTTTGCATATTAACTCTGTGTATTTTAACTCTTTTAATTAACATATGTTTATATACTAACACACTAACATATAATTTTATATTTAAACATCTCTTAACATCATTTTAAAGTAAAACCAAATCTCTATACATATTAAATAAAACAAAATGCAGGAGCCTGATATCACATTTTGACTCGTGAAAATATAAGCACGTGGCCTACACAAACCTCACATAAAGTACTACTTGCCCACACTAGCGCGGTGCCGCGTTACCTTTGCTAAACAGCATTAGCATTTATTTTATTAGCATTTATCCAGCCTTGTGGAAAAAACTCTCTACACTAACACCAAAAGTGTCTCTGAATGTTCACAAAGTCATAACAACAACTTTGGTTAAGTTTTAAACATATTACCCACCTGAAAAGTGGAGAACAAAAAGGATGACACAGAAACTGTGGCTTGCCTTCATTAAATCTTTCTCAGTTATGAGAGAAATTTCCGGTGATGCATAGGCAAACTAGTCCCATTGCCCCCCCCTACAGGCGCAGAGGTATAATTGCATGTATATGTTACTGTTTAACATTACATGTTATGCAAAAATAAATCTTGAAAAAGAGTGTATAATAAAAATTAACTACAAAAGAAACAACTAATACACAATGTGGGCACACTTTCGTGGGCATCACATGTCCACAAATGTTTACATACAGTGCACGTGTATACTGCATATAAACATCTGCCAAAATCATACATTATTTATGTTCTCCAGCACAATTCTATTTTTGACTGCACATAAACCTCGATAAATGCAATAAAATCTTATCTAATGTAATAACACAAAATAAATAATGTATATAATATGAATTCATAATAATAATAATAATAATAATAATAATAATAATAATAATAATAATAATAATAAATTACTGAGCAACTCAAGAACTTTGAGAATGGATTTGGAATAAATATGGCTCAGGACCACAGGATGCATTTAATCACCTGTACACCAGAACAGTGATTAACTGTATTGAATGGACTTTCGGTGCCACCCAAATAAGGATGGGTTCTCTTTTGAGTGTGGTTCCACTCAAGGTTTCTTCCTCATACCATCTCAGGGAGTTTTTCTTTGCCACAGGTTTGCTCATAAGGAATGAACTTACAATTATAAGGAACAAACTTGTAACTGCTTTATCTGTGTTAAGCTGCTTTGAGACAATGTCCATTGTTAAACACAATATACAAATAGTACATTGTGAATATATGTGAATAAAAGTAAACTTCCACTGGATTTCCACTGGATATACAAAAGTTCACAAAATATACTGGATTTTACTGGGCTTATGTGTGATGAATCATGAATCGACTGATCATGTCATGAACTAGGCAAAGGTTGAAAAATAAGACAAAACTATTTTAACGAAACTACTACACAAATAAAATAGTAATGATATTATATAATTATAATATATAATTGTAATATTAAATAAATATTTAACTTACAGCTACGAGCAGACAAACCAGCCATCTTCTGTCTAGACTGCTCCATTTCCTTTGTTTTACTTAAAAAAAATTACCGGCAATTAATTAATAATATTTACATTTAATCACTGCATTATCTGTGTAAAGCTGCTTTGAGACAATGTTCATTGTTAAAAGCGCTATACAAATAAAAATGAATTGAAATTGAATTGAATATATTTTTTAATGATATTATTTATGGTATTCTTCATCTCCAACATAGTGAACTTGTCATTTTGATTGAGATTCCAAAGTCCTTCTATGAATCACAGTCAGAATAAACAATCCTCAAAGTGATCAAATTCTCTTACACACAAATTTACACAAACTACAATCTTTTTATAAATACCAAATATCTAGTGTAAATGCTTGTACAACTAATTTATAAATGAAATCTCTTCATATGAAGACTCTATGCTTCTGATGTTCTAATGTACAGTAGCGCAAAATGTAGCAACTACTAATTGTAAAAAAAAAAAAAGATACCAAATCGTTGAGTTTCTGATCATTTGTCCTTCAATTTTTTTTTCTTTTACCATCAAGCTGATTTTATAGATGTGTGTAGAGCAGCAGGATTAGTATATGTTGTATGAAGTGTAGTAACAGCTTTATGTTTATTCACACCACTATAAAGTGATTTAAGTTTTAACTAAATGAGAACTTTTATTTTGCACTAGACAATAAGGAATGATTTTTGGACCTTCAGTATTTCCAATTGGAAATGAATTAATAAATCATGACATTCTCTGCTGATTATTATGCATTTGATAAAGGTAAACAAAGGAGACATCAAATCTGGCAAGCAGATCGAATACATCACTTTGCAAAGGTATAAATAATTATTAAATAACATTTTAATAAATCAATATACATCACACACACATTGAAATTGTATATTTGTTTCATATTAACACTAATATTATCATATCATTCTGTGTCCCCAGTGACAATTCTGAAGGTAAAAGTAAGTTAAGACATTTTATTTAGAACTTTTATTCCGTTCATTTTTTGGGGTTATATAAAGCATTAGTAAAGTGCATACCCATTAATACCTTTATTTTTCTAATCAATAGATGACCCCATAGATGAGCTGCTCAAACTGGACTCATACAAAATCTCCACAGTCAAAAAGGTATTAAAAAATGCTCTTGTAATACACGTACAATTCGTGTAAAATAAACTGCTGATGTATTTAACCTTTATCCACATCTACAGGCCCTCTTGCACTTCATCAATAAGAACATGTCTCCATTAAGGTTGCAGGTGTCTGACATCGAGAAACAGGTGAATCAATGCACCTGATTTTTCCCCAAAGAAAAACAGGGTGCACAATAATTAAAATAACGGTAAAGATTTACTAGTTTGCTTGTAATACATTTAGATTTTATTTTTATCATAGTGTATATATTGCATGCATGTTTTAAATTTCACGGATTACAGTTTAGCTGTAGTAAAGTGGTAAATTAGATAAAGCCAACAGTAAAGTATGTGTACATTTTCACTTGCCTTAGGAACATGCAGTGGTGTATATAATGCTAGTAAAATGATATTGCTGTAAATCAGTTTGCAGACGGTGTAATCCTGCTTTTGCTGATTGGTGAGTTGGAGGGTTTCTTCATCCCCCTCTATGAGTTCCACCTTTCTCCTGCCAGCCACTCAGAGAGGGTAAAAACACTGTTTTAAATATAAATTTCCTTATGTGTTCTCTAAAAATCACAAAAGGTTTATCCTCGTGTATTTAGAACAACATGCTAGACGAGATAGGACAAAACAGCAAGCTGAGGCTGAATGAAAGGAAAATTGCTCTCTGTTTTTACAGGACAACTGAGAGTTACAGATGACTAACTCCTTGTATTTACAGCGATATTACAGCACTCCTGAGCCACAATTATTGTGCAGCCTCATTGTACTATAAACACATGTATAAACACATCTATTAGCACATCTATAAACACATCTATAAACAGATCTATAAACACATCTATAAGCACATCTATAAACACATCTATAAACACATCTATAAACACATCTATAAACACATCTATAAGCACATCTATAAACACATCTATAAGCACATCTATAAACACATCTATCAGCACATCTATAAACAGATCTATAAACAGATCTATAAACACATCTATAAACACATCTATAAGCACATCTATAAACACATCTATAAACACATCTATAAACACATCTATAAACACATCTATAAACACATTTATAAACACATCTATAAACACATCTATAAACACATCTATAAGCACATCTATAAACACATCTATAAACACATCTATAAACACATCTATAAGCACATCTATAAACACATCTATAAGCACATCTATAACACATCTATAAACACATCTATAAACACATCTATAAGCACATCTATAAACACATCTATAAACACATCTATAAACACATCTATAAACACATCTATAAGCACATCTATAAACACATCTATAAGCACATCTATAAACACATCTATTAGCACATCTATAAACACATCTATAAACATCTATAAACACATCTATAAGCACATCTATAAACACATCTATAAACACATCTATAAACACATCTATAAACACATCTATAAACACATCTATAAACACATCTATAAACACATCTATTAGCACATCTATAAACACATCTATAAACACATCTATAAGCACATCTATAAACACATCTATAAACACATCTATAAACACATCTATAAACACATCTATTAGCACATCTATAAACACACATCTATAAACACATCTATAAACACATCTATACACATCTATAAACACATCTATAAACACATCTATAAACACATCTATAAACACATCTATAAACACATCTATAAACACATCTATTAGCACATCTATAAACATCTATAAACACATCTATAAACACATTTATAAACACATCTATAAACACATCTATAAACACATCTATAAACACATCTATAAACACATCTATAAACACATCTATAAACACATCTATAAACACATCTTTAAACACATCTATTAGCACATCTATAAACACATCTATAAACACATCTATAAGCACATCTATAAACACATCTATAAACACATCTATAAACACATCTATAAACACATCTATTAGCACATCTATAAACACATCTATAAACACATCTATAACACATCTATAAACACATCTATAAACACATCTATAAACACATCTATAAACACATCTATTAGCACATCTATAAACACATCTATAAACACATCTATAAACACATCTATAAACACATCTATAAACAGATCTATAAACACATCTATACACATCTATAAACACATCTATAAACACATCTATAAACATCTATAAACACATCTATTAGCACATCTATAAACACATCTATAAACACATCTATAAATACATCTATAAACACATCTATAAACACATCTATAAACACATCTATAAACACATCTATAAGCACATCTATAAACACATCTATAAACACACATCTATAAACACATCTATAAACACACATCTATAAACACATCTATAAGCACATCTATAAACACATCTATAAACACATGTATAAACAGATCTATAAACACATCTATAAACACATCTATAAACACATCTATAAACACATCTATAAACAGATCTATAAACACATCTATAAACACATCTATAAACACATCTATAAACACATCTATAAACACATCTATAAGCACATCTATAAGCACATCTATAAACACATCTATAAACAAATCTATAAACACATCTATAAACACATCTATAAACACATCTATAAACACATCTATAAACACATCTATAAACACATCTATAAACAGATCTATAAACACATCTATAAACACATCTATAAACACATCTATAAACACATCTATAAGCACATCTATAAACACATCTATAAACACATCTATAAATACATCTATAAACACATCTATTAGCACATCTATAAACACATCTATAAACACATCTATTAGCACATCTATAAACACATCTATAAACACATCTATAAACACATCTATAAACACACATCTATAAACACATCTATAAACACATCTATAAACACATCTATAAACACATCTATAAACACATCTATTAGCACATCTATAAACACATCTATAAACACATCTATAAACACATCTATAAACACATCTATAAGCACATCTATAAACACATCTATAAACACATCTATAAACACATCTATAGCACATCTATAAACACATCTATAAACACATCAATAAACACATCTATAAACACATCTATAAACACATCTATAAACACATCTATAAACACATCTATAAGCACATCTATTAGCACATCTATAAACATCTATAAACATATCTATAAACACATCTATAAACACATCTATAAACATATCTATAAACACATCTATAAGCACATCTATAAACACATCTATAAACACATCTATAAACACATCTATAAACACATCTATAAACACATCTATAAACACATCTATAAACACATCTATAAACACATCTATAAACACATCTATAAGCACATCTATTAGCACATCTATAAACACATCTATAAACACATCTATTAGCACATCTATAAACATATCTATAAACACATCTATAAACACATCTATAAACAGATCTATAAACACATCTATTAGCACATCTATAAACACATCTATAAACACATCTATAAACACATCTATAAACACATCTATAAACACATCTATAAGCACATCTATAAACACATCTATAAACATCTATAAACACATCTATAAACACATCTATAAACACATCTATAAGCACATCTATAAACACATCTATAAACACATCTATAAACACATCTATAGCACATCTATAAACACATCTATAAACACATCAATAAACACATCTATAAACACATCTATAAACAAATCTATAAACACATCTATAAACACATCTATAAGCACATCTATTAGCACATCTATAAACATATCTATAAACACATCTATTAGCACATCTATAAACATATCTATAAACACATCTATAAGCACATCTATAAACACATCTATAAACACATCTATTAGCACATCTATAAACACATCTATAAACACATCTATAAACACATCTATAAGCACATCTATAAACACATCTATAAGCACATCTATAAACACATCTATAAGCATCTATAAACACATCTATAAACACATCTATAAACACATCTATAAACACATCTATAAGCACATCTATAAACACATCTATAAACACATCTATAAACACATCTATTAGCACATCTATAAACACATCTATAAACACATCTATAAACACATCTATAAACACATCTATAAACAAATCTATAAACACATCTATAAACACATCTATTAGCACATCTATAAACACATCTATAAACACATCTATAAACACATCTATAAACACATCTATAAACACATCTATAAGCACATCTATAAACACATCTATAAACAAATCTATAAACACATCTATAAACACATCTATAAACAAATCTATAAACACATCTATAAACACATCTATAACACATCTATAAACAGATCTATAAACACATCTATAAACACATCTATAAGCACATCTATAAACACATCTATAAACACATCTATAACACATCTATAACACATCTATAAACACATCTATAAACACATCTATAAGCACATCTATAAACACATCTATAAACACATCTATAAACACATCTATAAGCACATCTATAAACACATCTATTGGCACATCTATAAACACATCTATAAGCACATCTATAAACACATCTATAAACACATCTATAAGCACATCTATAAACACATCTATAAACACATCTATAAACACATCTATAAACACATCTATAAACACATCTATAAACACATCTATAAACATCTATAAACACATCTATAAACACATCTATAAACACATCTATAAACACATCTATAAACACATCTATAAGCACATCTATAAGCACATCTATAAACACATCTATAAACACATCTATTAGCACATCTATAAACATATCTATAAACACATCTATAAGCACATCTATAAACAGATCTATAAACACATCTATAAGCACATCTATAAACACATCTATAAGCACATCTATAAACACATCTATTAGCACATCTATAAACACATCTATTGGCACATCTATAAACACATCTATAAACACATCTATAAACACATCTATAAACACATCTATTAGCACATCTATAAACACATCTATAAACACATCTATAAGCACATCTATAAACACATCTATAAACACATCTATAAGCACATCTATAAACACATCTATAACACATCTATAAACACATCTATTAGCACATCTATAAACACATCTATAAACACATCTATAAACACATCTATAAACACATCTATAAACACATCTATAAGCACATCTATAAACACATCTATAAACACATCTATAAACACATCTATAAACACATCTATAAACACATCTATAAACACATCTATAAACACATCTATAACACATCTATAAACACATCTATAAACACATCTATAAACACATCTATAAGCACATCTATAAACAGATCTATAAACACATCTATAAACACATCTATTAGCACATCTATAAACATATCTATAAACACATCTATAAACACATCTATAAACACATCTATAAACATCTATTAGCACATCTATAAACACATCTATAAACACATCTATAAACACATCTATAAACACATCTATAAACACATCTATAAACACATCAATAAACACATCTATAAACACATCTATAAACACATCTATAAACACATCTATAAACACATCTATAAGCACATCTATAAACACATCTATAAACACATCTATAAGCACATCTATAAACATCTATAAACACATCTATAAACACATCTATAGCACATCTATAAACACATCTATAAACACATCTATAAGCACATCTATAAACACATCTATAAACACATCTATAAACACATCTATTAGCACATCTATAAACACATCTATAAACACATCTATAAACACATCAATAAACACATCTATAAACACATCTATAAACACATCTATAAACACATCTATAAACACATCTATAAACACATCTATTAGCACATCTATAAACACATCTATAAACACATCTATAAGCACATCTATAAACACATCTATAAACACATCTATAAACACATCTATAAACACATCTATACATCTATAAACACATCTATTAGCACATCTATAAACACATCTATAAACACATCTATAAGCACATCTATAAACACATCTATAAACACATCTATAAACACATCTATAAACAGATCTATAAACACATCTATAAGCACATCTATAAACACATCTATAAACAGATCTATAAACACATCTATAAACATCTATTAGCACATCTATAAACACATCTATAAACACATCTATAACACATCTATAACACATCTATAACACATCTATAAACAGATCTATAAACACATCTATAAACACATCTATAAGCACATCTATAAACACATCTATAAGCACATCTATAAACACATCTATAAGCACATCTATAAACAGATCTATAAACACATCTATAAACACATCTATAAACACATCTATAAACACATCTATAAACACATCTATAAACACATCTATAAGCACATCTATAAACACATCTATAAACACATCTATAAACACATCTATAAACACATCTATAAACACATCTATAAACACATCTATAGCACATCTATAAACACATCTATAAACACATCTATAAACACATCTATTAGCACATCTATAAACACATCTATAAACACATCTATAAGCACATCTATAAACACATCTATAAACACATCTATAAGCACATCTATAAACACATCTATAAACAGATCTATAAACACATCTATAAACACATCTATAAACAGATCTATAAACACATCTATAAACACATCTATAAACACATCTATTAGCACATCTATAAACACATCTATAAACACATCAATAAACACATCTATAAACACATCTATAAACACATCTAAACACATCTATAAACACATCTATAACACATCTATAAACACATCTATAAACACATCTATTAGCACATCTATAAACACATCTATAAACACATCTATAAACATCTATAAACACATCTATAAACACATCTATAAACACATCTATAAACACATCTATTAGCACATCTATAAACACATCTATAAACACATCTATAAACACATCTATAAACACATCTATAAACACATCTATAAGCACATCTATAAACAGATCTATAAACACATCTATAAACACATCTATAAACACATCTATAACACATCTATAAACATCTATAAACACATCTATAACACATCTATAGCACATCTATAAACACATCTATAAACACATCTATAAACACATCTATAGCACATCTATAAACACATCTATAAACACATCTATAAGCACATCTATAAACACATCTATAAACACATCTATAAGCACATCTATAAACAGATCTATAAACACATCTATAAACACATCTATTAGCACATCTATAAACACATCTATAAACACATCTATAAGCACATCTATAAACACATCTATAAACACATCTATAAGCACATCTATAAACACATCTATAACACATCTATAAACACATCTATAAACACATCTATAAACACATCTATTAGCACATCTATAAACACATCTATAAACACATCTATAACACATCTATAAACACATCTATAAACACATCTATAAGCACATCTATAAACACATCTATAAGCACATCTATAAACAGATCTATAAACACATCTATAAGCACATCTATAAACACATCTATAAACACATCTATAAACATCTATAAACACATCTATAAACACATCTATAAACACATCTATAAACACATCTATAAACACATCTATAACACATCTATAAACACATCTATAAACACATCTATTAGCACATCTATAAACACATCTATAAACACATCTATAAACACATCTATTAGCACATCTATAAACATATCTATAAACACATCTATAAGCACATCTATAAACAGATCTATAAACACATCTATTAGCACATCTATAAACACATCTATAAACACATCTATAAACACATCTATAAACACATCTATAAACACATCTATAAGCACATCTATAAACACATCTATAAACACATCTATAAACACATCTATTAGCACATCTATAAACACATCTATAAACACATCTATAAGCACATCTATAAACACATCTATAAACACATCTATAAGCACATCTATAAACAGATCTATAAACACATCTATAAACACATCTATTAGCACATCTATAAACACATCTATAAACACATCTATTAGCACATCTATAAACACATCTATAAACATCTATAAACACATCTATAAACACATCTATAAGCACATCTATAAACACATCTATAAACACATCTATAAGCACATCTATAAACACATCTATAAACACATCTATAAACACATCTATAAGCACATCTATAAACACATCTATAAACACATCTATAAACACATCTATAAACACATCTATAACACATCTATAAACAGATCTATAAACACATCTATAAACACATCTATTAGCACATCTATAAACACATCTATTAGCACATCTATAAACACATCTATAAACACATCTATAAGCACATCTATAAACACATCTATAAACACATCTATAAACACATCTATAAACACATCTATTAGCACATCTATAAACACATCTATAAACACATCTATAAGCACATCTATAAACACATCTATAAACACATCTATAAACACATCTATAAACACATCTATAAACAGATCTATAAACACATCTATAAACACATCTATACATCTATAAACACATCTATAAACACATCTATAAACACATCTATAAACACATCTATAAACACATCTATAAACACATCTATAAACAGATCTATAAACACATCTATAAACACATCTATAGCACATCTATAAACATCTATAAACACATCTATAAACAGATCTATAAACACATCTATAAACACATCTATTAGCACATCTATAAACACATCTATAAACACATCTATAAGCACATCTATAAACACATCTATAAACACATCTATAAGCACATCTATAAACAGATCTATAAACACATCTATAAACACATCTATAAACACATCTATAAACACATCTATAAGCACATCTATAAACATCTATAAACACATCTATAAGCACATCTATAAACACATCTATAAACACATCTATTAGCACATCTATAAACACATCTATAAACACATCTATAAGCACATCTATAAACACATCTATAAACACATCTATAAGCACATCTATAAACACATCTATAAACACATCTATAAACAGATCTATAAACACATCTATAAGCACATCTATAAACACATCTATAGCACATCTATAAACACATCTATAAACACATCTATAAACACATCTATAAACAGATCTATAAACACATCTATAAACATCTATAAACACATCTATAAGCACATCTATAAACACATCTATAAACACATCTATAAGCACATCTATAAACACATCTATAAGCACATCTATAAACACATCTATAAACACATCTATACATCTATAAACACATCTATAAACACATCTATAAACACATCTATAAACACATCTATAAACACATCTATAAACACATCTATTAGCACATCTATAAACACATCTATAAACACATCTATAAACACATCTATTAGCATCTATAAACACATCTATTAGCACATCTATAACACATCTATAAACACATCTATAAGCACATCTATAACACATCTATAAGCACATCTATAAACAGATCTATAAACACATCTATAAACACATCTATAAGCACATCTATAAACACATCTATAACACATCTATAAACACATCTATAAGCACATCTATAAACAGATCTATAAACACATCTATAAACACATCTATAAGCACATCTATAAACACATCTATAAACACATCTATAAACATCTATAAGCACATCTATAAACACATCTATAAACACATCTATAAGCACATCTATAAACACATCTATAAACACATCTATAAACACATCTATAAACACATCTATAACACATCTATAAACACATCTATAAACACATCTATAAACACATCTATAAACACATCTATAAACACATCTATAAACACATCTATAAACACATCTATTAGCACATCTATAAACACATCTATACACATCTATAAACACATCTATAAACACATCTATAAACACATCTATAACACATCTATAAACAGATCTATAAACACATCTATAAACACATCTATTAGCACATCTATAAACACATCTATAAACACATCTATAAACAGATCTATAAACACATCTATAAACACATCTATTAGCATCTATAAACAGATCTATAAACACATCTATAAACACATCTATAGCACATCTATAAACACATCTATAAACACATCTATAAGCACATCTATAAACACATCTATAAACACATCTATAAGCACATCTATAAACACATCTATAAACACATCTATAAACACATCTATTAGCACATCTATAAACACATCTATAAACACATCTATAAGCACATCTATAAACACATCTATAAACACATCTATAAGCACATCTATAAACACATCTATAAGCACATCTATAAACACATCTATTAGCACATCTATAAACACATCTATTAGCACATCTATAAACATCTATAAACACATCTATAAACACATCTATAAACACATCTATAAACACATCTATAAACACATCTATTAGCACATCTATAAACACATCTATAAACACATCTATAACACATCTATAAACACATCTATAAACACATCTATACATCTATAAACAAATCTATAAACACATCTATAAACACATCTATAAACACATCTATTAGCACATCTATAAACACATCTATAAACACATCTATAAGCACATCTATAAACACATCTATAAACACATCTATAACATCTATAAACACATCTATAAGCACATCTATAAACACATCTATAAACACATCTATAAACACATCTATAAACACATCTATAAACACATCTATAAACACATCTATAAACACATCTATAAACACATCTATAAACACATCTATACATCTATAAACACATCTATAAGCACATCTATAAACAGATCTATAAACACATCTATAAGCACATCTATAAACACATCTATTAGCACATCTATAAACACATCTAAACACATCTATAACACATCTATAAACACATCTATAAACACATCTATAAACACATCTATAACATCTATAAACACATCTATAAACACATCTATAAGCACATCTATAAACACATCTATAAACACATCTATAAGCACATCTATAAACATCTATAAACACATCTATAAGCACATCTATAAACACATCTATAAACACATCTATAAACACATCTATAAACACATCTATAAACACATCTATAAACACATCTATAAACACATCTATAGCACATCTATAAACACATCTATAAACACATCTATAAACAGATCTATAAACACATCTAAACACATCTATAAACACATCTATAAACACATCTATAACACATCTATAAACACATCTATAAACACATCTATAGCACATCTATAAACACATCTATAAACACATCTATAAACACATCTATAAACACATCTATAAACACACATCTATAAACACATCTATAAACACATCTATAAACACATCTATAAACACATCTATTAGCACATCTATAAACACATCTATAAACACATCTATAAACATCTATAAACACATCTATAAACACATCTATAGCACATCTATAAACACATCTATAAACACATCTATAGCACATCTATAAACACATCTATAAACACATCTATAAACACATCTATAAACACATCTATAAGCACATCTATAAACACATCTATAAACACATCTATAAACACATCTATTAGCACATCTATAAACACATCTATAAACACATCTATAAACACATCTATAAACACATCTATAAACACATCTATAAACACATCTATAAACACATCTATAAACACATCTATAAACACATCTATAAACACATCTATAAACACATCTATAACACATCTATAAGCACATCTATTAGCACATCTATAAACACATCTATAAACACATCTATAAACACATCTATAAACACATCTATAAGCACATCTATAAACACATCTATAAACACATCTATAAACACATCTATTAGCACATCTATAAACACATCTATAAACACATCTATAAACACATCTATAAACACATCTATAAACACATCTATAAACACATCTATAAACACATCTATAAACACATCTATAAACACATCTATAAACACATCTATAAACACATCTATAACACATCTATTAGCACATCTATTAGCACATCTATAAACACATCTATAAGCACATCTATAAACAGATCTATAAACACATCTATAAGCACATCTATAAACACATCTATTAGCACATCTATAAACACATCTATAGCACATCTATAAACACATCTATAAACACATCAATAAACACATCTATAAACACATCTATAAACACATCTATAAACACATCTATAAACACATCTATAAACACATCTATTAGCATCTATAAACACATCTATAAACACATCTATTAGCATCTATAAACACATCTATAAACACATCTATAGCACATCTATAACACATCTATAAACACATCTATAAGCACATCTATAAACAGATCTATAAACACATCTATAAGCACATCTATAAACACATCTATTAGCACATCTATAAACACATCTATAGCACATCTATAAACACATCTATAAACACATCAATAAACACATCTATAAACACATCTATAAACACATCTATAAACACATCTATAAACACATCTATAAACACATCTATTAGCATCTATAAACACATCTATAAACACATCTATTAGCATCTATAAACACATCTATAAACACATCTATAGCACATCTATAACACATCTATAAACACATCTATAAGCACATCTATAAACAGATCTATAAACACATCTATAAGCACATCTATAAACACATCTATTAGCACATCTATAAACACATCTATAGCACATCTATAAACACATCTATAAACACATCAATAAACACATCTATAACATCTATAAACACATCTATAAACATCTATAAACATCTATTAGCACATCTATAAACACATCTATTAGCACATCTATAAACACATATAAACACATCTATAAGCACATCTATAAACACATCTATAAACACATCTATTAGCACATCTATAAACACATCTATAAACACATCTATAAACACATCTATTAGCACATCTATAAACACATCTATAAACACATCTATAAACACATCTATAAACACATCTATAAACACATCTATAAACACATCTATTAGCACATCTATAAACACATCTATAAACACATCTATTAGCACATCTATAAACACATCTATAAACATCTATTAGCACATCTATAAGCACATCTATAAACACATCTATAACATCTATAAACATCTATAAACACATCTATAAACATCTATTAGCATCTATAAACACATCTATAACACATCTATAAACACATCTATAAACACATCAATAAACACATCTATAAACACATCTATAAACACATCTATAAGCACATCTATAAACACATCTATAAACACATCTATAACACATCTATAAACACATCTATAAACACATCTATAAACACATCTATAAACACATCTATAAACATCTATTAGCACATCTATAAACACATCTATAACACATCTATAACACATCTATAAACACATCTATAAACACATCTATAACACATCTATAAACACATCTATAAACACATCTATAAACACATCTATAAACACATCTATAAACACATCTATAAACACATCTATAAACACATCTATAAACACATCTATAAGCACATCTATAACACATCTATAAACACATCTATAAACACATCTATAAACACATCTATAGCACATCTATAAACACATCTATAAACACATCTATAAGCACATCTATAAACACATCTATAAACACATCTATACACATCTATAAACACATCTATAAGCACATCTATAAACACATCTATAAACACATCTATAAACACATCTATAAACAAATCTATAAACACATCTATAAACACATCTATAAACACATCTATTAGCACATCTATAAACACATCTATAAACACATCTATAAGCACATCTATAAACACATCTATAAACACATCTATTAGCACATCTATAAGCACATCTATAAACACATCTATAAGCACATCTATAAACAGATCTATAAACACATCTATAAGCACATCTATAAACACATCTATTAGCACATCTATAAACACATCTATTAGCACATCTATAAACACATCTATAAACACATCAATAAACACATCTATAAACACATCTATAAACACATCTATTAGCACATCTATAAACACATCTATAAACACATCTATAAGCACATCTATAAACACATCTATAAGCACATCTATTAGCACATCTATAAGCACATCTATAAACACATCTATAAGCACATCTATAAACAGATCTATAAACACATCTATAAGCACATCTATAAACACATCTATTAGCACATCTATAAACACATCTATTAGCACATCTATAAACACATCTATAAACACATCTATAAACACATCTATAAACACATCTATAAACACATCTATTAGCACATCTATAAACACATCTATAAACACATCTATAACACATCTATAAACACATCTATAAGCACATCTATAAACACATCTATAAACACATCTATAAACACATCTATAAACACATCTATAAACACATCTATAAACACATCTATAAACACATCTATAAACACATCTATAAACAGATCTATAAACACATCTATAAGCACATCTATAAACACATCTATAAACAGATCTATAAACACATCTATAAACACATCTATAAACACATCTATAAACACATCTATAAACACATCTATAAACAGATCTATTAGCACATCTATAAACACATCTATAAACACATCAATAAACACATCTATAAACACATCTATAAACAAATCCATAAACACATCTATAAACACATCTATAAACACATCTATAAACACATCTATAAGCACATCTATAAACACATCTATAAACAGATCTATAAACACATCTATAAACACATCTATAAACAGATCTATAAACACATCTATAAACACATCTATAAACACATCTATAAACACATCTATAAACACATCTATAAACATCTATAAACACATCTATAAACACATCTATAGCACATCTATAAACACATCTATAAACACATCTATAAACACATCTATAAACACATATAAACACATCTATAAACACATCTATAAACACATCTATAAACACATCTATTAGCACATCTATAAACACATCTATAAACAGATCTATAAACACATCTATAAACACATCTATAAACAGATCTATAAACACATCTATAAACACATCTATAAACAGATCTATAAACACATCTATAAACACATCTATAAACACATCTATAAACACATCTATAAACACATCTATAAACACATCTATAAACACATCTATTAGCACATCTATAAACACATCTATAAACACATCTATAAACACATCTATTAGCACATCTATAACACATCTATAAACACATCTATAAACACATCTATAAACACATCTATTAGCACATCTATAAACACATCTATAAACACATCTATAAGCACATCTATAAACACATCTATTAGCACATCTATAAACACATCTATAAACACATCTATAAACACATCTATAAACACATCTATAAACACATCTATAAACACATCTATTAGCACATCTATAAACACATCTATAAACACATCTATAAACAGATCTATAAACACATCTATAAACACATCTATAGCACATCTATAAACACATCTATAAACACATCTATTAGCACATCTATAAACACATCTATAAACACATCTATAAACAGATCTATAAACACATCTATAAACATCTATAAACACATCTATAAACAGATCTATTAGCACATCTATAAACACATATATAAACACATCTATAAACACATCTATAAACACATCTTTAAACACATCTATAAACAGATCTATAAACACATCTATAAACACATCTATAAACACATCTATAAACACATCTATAAACACATATATAAATAACTTGCTAAGTCTTTCTTACTGGTACCCTCAGGGATAATACACCTGAACACTGTAATAAAGTGAATGACTAAAATGTAGTTTTATTTATTTATTTATTTATTTATTTATTTATTTAAAATTATTATTTTATTTCTTAAGCACAATTTAAAACAGGAAGTCGACCAAGAAATTGGGTCATTTTTTATATGGAAGCATGTGTGGATTCTTTACAGTATAAGTTATAAATAAACTAAGGGACTAAGCCTGAACTACACAGTAAATGAAGTGAATCTCAGCAGGTTTTAGCTTTAATATCTTTTAACTGAATTTTAAATGGAATTGTACAGAGCTGTTATTAAGCCACCAGTTTTCTCTGCTTTACATTATATAATGAATGTGATCATAAATAATAAATCTATACACAATCACAACACCAGCCTTTTGTTTGTTTGTTTGTTTGTTTAGTAAAAAATATATGCTGAAATGGTTTTCTTTACTTTTCTAGCTTCATAATGTCACTCTGGCTTTGGATCTCCTTAATGACTTAAAAATACAAGTGGAGAATGTTGACCCAGAAGGTGAGCAGGAGGTTTTATATCCTCTGTAAGAGTATGTATGTTTGTTAGCACTTGTATGTGAAATGTTTGTGATACGTCTTCCCTTTTACTTTACTGAAATGTGATTAATTATTCATGAGTACACAATTTGAGCACAGAATATTTTCTGTCTCTGTACTTTTTAATTCTGGGGAACTTTTTACGTGTAATGTAACACAATTTCTTTCATCACAAGACTTGTAATGAAGTATCTTTCACTTCACTACCTGTCAGAAAATCATGTCCCTCCTCACTAATCTAAAATGAATGCATAAATTGTGTTAAATGGGAAGTCCACAAACTTTTGGCCATTGGTGATTTATATATATTTATATATTTATATATATATATTTCCAGGAACAAAATTACAACAGTGCATTGTAACCTTTTGTAGAGTAAACACTACAGAAGTAGCTATAGTTCTGTAAGTATCCTCGCTGACTAAGGGTTTTAGAATAGCACTTGTTAATGATTCATCTCAATTATCAATTGATCATTCATTAATCCATCATGTGCGGAGGTTGGCATGTACAGAGAAAGAAAGAAAATGAGAAAGAACAGAATAATCGGTTGCTCTTTCACCTTCACAGAAAGACACACAGCATTCAGAAATAAAATGTGTGTCTGTTTCTAGTATATTTATGTCATTAATTTGGTTATAATTGTAAAATGTTTGCTCCACCTTACCTACCTCTCTGTGTACTGCTTGTCTGCTTTTCCAAAAAGAGCATGTGTGCATGATTCACTGCCTTATGTGCCTTGTGTTGTTTTTCTACAGATATTGTGTCCCAAGATTTTCCAGCTACACTGAAAGTGCTCTATGCCTTGTTCAAGAAGCACAAGAACAAATAATCACCTACAAGCGACCTCTTCCACAGGCCTAATTTCAGCTAAAAAAAGACTGGAAAGGTCATACGATAAGCTTTTAATCCCCCTCGAGTGCAATTGTGAAAGCAGTTCAGACTCAGTCGTCAAATTTTAATAAAAGTGAGTGAAACACTGGATCGCTCATCACATCACATCATGTCACATCACACAGATTGGCTGTGAATGGTGACAGCATGATGGAACCCCCCACACACACACACAGACATTACTCTCTCCATTATCTTCTCACCTTCTCTGTATTTGAATGGTCGCCCTTGAGCTTCTCACTCATACTTATAGACAGAATGCATTATAGTGCTGGTCTTCACCTCCAATAAATATACAGTATTACATCAAAAGTGTGTCCTTCATTCAGTCTGGTTTTGTTTTACAAGCACAATGTAGGCCACATTAAACACATTTTAACACGATTTAAAAACTGTTATAAAGCTTGCTTTTAGAATGTTCACAATTACAGCATTTACACAATTACAGCATTTAGGAATGATTTAAGAAGCCATTTTCCACCAGCTGAGCTTCACTGTTATAAATATCCTCTAAACACAGTTTTCAAAAACAGAGTACGAGCAGAAAACAGTCATTACAGTCATGTGTAGTGTTTGACTACCATAAATAAATTATTACACTAATTAACCTCCAGAAATAAACAAAAACATACAATTAGTATCACTGCTAATAATTACTATCAGTAATGTTTACAGAAAAACTGACAATTATACATTATTTACAATTGTATTAGTTAGTAACTGTCATTAATTATTGTTGTAATGTTTGTAGAAAACACGTCTCATTCACATTTTATTTGTAACATACACATTCGCACATGTATAAAATGTAGTGAAACACTTTTAACCACTATCCGACTTGTAAACATGAAAAAGAAAAACAATATAAAGAAAAAAAAAGAGTAAAGTAACGTAAAAATAAAAAAAATAAAATCTAAAAGTATATTAAAATAATAAACTGATTAGAAAGTATGAAAAGGTTAAAAAAAATTAAAATAAAAAAATAAAAATATATATACAGTGAACCCCAGATAATTTGCAGTTCTGAACTTTTGGAACTAACAGCAAGTTAAGGATTTTCTTAAAATTTGCGGGAATCTGCAGCGGGACCAAATGTTCAGGAACATTAGTGATGTTTTCACTCAAAATTCTATAAAAATTTAAAAACACATTATTGTATTAAAGTGTCATGTGTAGATGAATTTACTAAAGTACCATAGGACAAGTTTTTCCACTAGTGCAAGTAATGCAAATAATAGTAAATAATTGTAAATTATAATTGTGCAGTGAAGGAAGTAAGATGAAGAGAGAAACGTCCAGGTGCTATTTGCTGGGTGTTTCCTGGTTTAGAATCCAAATGGCCTGCGGGAAGAAGCTCCTCCTTCTTCTCTCTTTGTTTGCTTTCAATGAGCTGAAGAGCTTCCCTAAACGCAACAGAGAAAAGAGTCCATTGTTGGGATGGCTGAGGTCCTTGTCAATCTTTCTGGCCCTGGTCCTGCACCACATGCTATAGATGTTCTGCAGGTCATGGCGCATGGTACGTTCAGCTGAACGCATCACCCTCTGGAGGGCTCGTCTGTGTTTGTCCTGCATGGTGCTGTTCCCAAACCAGGAAGTGATGCTACCCATCAGAACTCTCTTTAAATGGTGCAGGTGTAGAAAGTCTTTAGCACATGAGAGAGTAGTTTAAAGTCTTTTAGGTGTCTCAGATGGTACCGACGCTGCCGGGCTCCTTCACCAGTGTGTTGATGTGACAGGACCATGACAGGTCCTGTGTGATGTGAACACCAAGGTAGTGGAAACTGTCCACTCTAAGTAAAATTTTAACTCCTGTTGATGTTTAGCTGTTGGTATGACTGCTCCTGCTTCCTGCTGAAGTCCACCATCAACTCCTTAGTCTTGCTGACATTCAGGAGAAGATTGTTCTCCTGGCACCATCTCTCCAGGTTTTTAATCTCCTGTAGGTAGGCCGTCTCGTGGTTGTTGAAGATCAGGCCTACCACAACAGTGTCGTCAGCAAACTTGATGGTTGTGGAGCTGAAAGAATAAAAAAAGAATCTCTATTTATTTTCATTATCAGTCAGCAGTATCTAAACAAGCACTTTTCACTGACAAGTTCATTTCAGCCCAAAATCTCTCACTTGTGCATCTTCCTGAAAATGTTGCCTTGTGTTACAACACAGATTTCTGGCTACATATTTGATGAATGCATAAAATTAGAACTTTTTTTAACAATATTGTTTTATAAATTGATAATTACAAAAACCAGCATTCAGATGTTTTATCAGATATTAATATACAGCATCTAATTTAAATGGACTGATAGATATTTCAGTTCCCTGTATTTTATGCTGTGGTGGATCGCCTCTGCTGCTGCTTTATTTCTTGCTGTTTTCAGGATTTCTGTGAGCATGTGCATTTATTCTATTTCGGTTAGCAGCATCATATTCTAAAAATACATTTCCACACCTATGATTACCTGCAAGCTCGTGACAACGATGCACTCATTCTGCTTTGTGCACTGCACTAATTGTACTCATCATATAAGAAATCATGGACAGAGTCTTAGGCATATGTCAAATGTCAAAACACGTAACCTGGCTGACAAATGCACACATAAAACTATGTGGTTTGAAATAGACTTTCAATTCAATTTTTTAACAATGGAGGTTATGTTTATAAATTGTTTATATCAGACATTCATCCTAATAATGAGTATATAAGTGGCACTGGCAAGGAAAAACTCCCTAAGATGCCATTAAGAAGAAAACTTCAAAGGAACCAGACTCAAAATGGAACCCATCCTTATACTAGTGATCCAAAATGTCAGTTCCTTATATCAATTCCGAGGTTATCAATATTTCACTGATGGCTTGTTTTCAAAATGTACTCATTATTATAGATATGGCATAATGACATACCTACTCATCAAAAGTTCAAGCACAATTAATGGAAAATCTCATTAAAAGACAATAAAAAAATTCCAAGAACTAAAATAAAAAGCTTCTTCTTCTTAGTATTTTTAGTTTTATATTAATATTATTTGTCCAGCACAACAAAGTTCTTTATCAATAAGCAGTTTTACCAAAATAAATAGATAAGAATATAAATTTGAGTCCCTGGAGGTATTATATACGTATGTTATGGTTCAGTGGAGACCAAATCTGATCTGGTTGTGGTAGCTCAGTAGTTAAGCTGTCTGTAAGATGAAAGCTGATTGGAAGGTTGTGAGTTCAAATCCCAGCAAACCAAACTGCAACTGTTGTATTTTTGACCAAACAAAACCTAAATGAGCAAATTAAATGTGTAGACATATGATTCTCATTGTACATCCCAGGTACTGTACAATGAGGCTAAATCTAGATTTGCAGCAACGTCCCATTTCCAGAACATGGCTGCAGACATGACAATCTGTCTTAGTCTTAATGATATCTCACAACCCCAAGAGTCATGGGGGCTCCCAGGGACAGTGGGAGGTTTGAGTTCTGGCAAGATGGATCAAATAATACTGTCAAAATGATCAAAAAAGCAGAGTCACACACAAGAGTGGCTTTGAAATGTTGACCATCTGACTGCTCAATAATGAGGCACACAAACATTCTGACAAGACAAAGATAAATGTCAATATGCCTTCCACAAAACACACATTCATTGGAGCAAATTCTCACTGTCTCTCCTACCATATATCACCTACCCAGTGGGGAGGGCTAATAAGTACTTCCTCTGACATGTGCAGTAAAGTAAATCCTTCTTCATACGGCACATGATGCAGCACAGATTCATGCATTGTAACATTTAGAATAGTGCTATTTAGCTATTTATTTGAGCTTATAAATGCCCATGATTGTCTCTCATGTCTCTGTGATTAACATGGAGACAAAGTGAGACAGTATGTCATGTCCATATGTCCAATGTATGCTTTTGTGTTGTGCTACTCAGCGGCTACTCTAATGTGTGTAAAGTCAAGTCAAGTTTATTTCTATTGCACTTTTCACAACAGACATTGTCTCAAAGCAGCTTTACAGAAATCAACAGTGAAGGTGAATGGTGTGTATTTATCTCTGATGAGCAGCCATGGCGACTGTGGCAAGGAAAAACTCCATTAGATGTTATGAGGAAGAAACCTTGAGAGGAACCTGACTCAAAAGGGGACCCTCATCCTCATTTGGGTTACATCAAGAGTGTGATTATAAATCTTTAAACAATACAGAACACTGGAGAGTGAGAACTAACATGAGAACTGGAGTATAAGATTATAAGAATAATGTTCTTTCTACAGTCTTATACAGTGTGTTAATATGAGAATGCTGGTGAAAATTCCTGATTGTTGTATATGTAATCATAATTGAAGTATGTTGTTATTTTAGGTTACAAAATGAACTGAGTCACAAACACACAGCTGGGAAGATCGATCTTTATTTTTTCCCCATTTCTTACGGTACAAAGTTACAGTACAACTGCAAAGTACAATTGAAATAAAGACTGTACAGTCTATCTAATAGCAAAACACAGGCTCGGACACGTGTGGCTTGTTTGCCTGCATGTTTGTGAGTGGGTGTGTGTGTGGTTACCGTACATCACCATACAACCTGCTTTAAGGTACCAGTAGCTACACTGCAGCTGTGTACAAGTTACTAAGGCAACTGTTGCCAAGACGAGTTGTCTTGAAAAACAAACAAAAAACAAACAAACAAACAAAACAACAACAACAAAAAAAATCTTTCCTCTTTGTTGTAAACTATGGACTGTAATTTATTCATATTTGCCTACTGACTTTTTATTTAAATCTAGTATACAGTACTTCTCTTAACCAGATGTGTGTAGAAATCCAAACAATAAATGAAGTTTGTAGATTGAATTGGCCCAGCAGTGTGTGTGTGTGTGTGTGTGTGTGTGTTATAGACCACACAGAATTACGAATTATCTCCCATCTCCAATTAAATTACCGTCCTGTTGCAGATGTGCTGGAAATTCTCTACCTTTTCGCTGTTATCTGCCATTGTTCATTTCGTGTCCATCTCCCTCCTGCATTTCCAGCCAGCTAATCAATTCAATGAATGTCAAAGTGTAGCATGAGATGATACTGTTCCACTTTTCGAAATCAAGTAATTGGATTCTGGGTATTTTGGTCATATCTGATGCTTATTTACCATTATTATAGGTTGCAGGGTTACAATCATTACCTAATCAGCTACACATTTCTCATGAGACTTGTTATTTGGTTTTTCATAATGCTGCAGTGGATACTGTGTTCACGATCATTATCAGCTCCAGCTCCAGCAACATCAGCGAAAATGTAAATGTTGCCGTTTGCAGGCTTTAAAATCTGCAACCATGCTGCTTTGCTCATTAACGAGATCTATTTTATATGTTTATACAATTAATACATTGTATATTTAGTTCAGGAAAGGCATTTAAAAGTCACTTCTATCCGGCAGTCTAAAGTAGAATAACTGAATATTCACTGATAAAACATGGATTGTAAATGAAAGCTGCTTTTTTGACATATTAAGAAATTTCCTAGTCTTAAATCACAAGAGAAATGTAAAAACCCCAGATTTATAACTAGAAAAGCACTACATGCCTTTAAAAGACCTCTATCAGATACTCTACCATTTAAAGTCAACAAAATTGACACAACTGACATGACTCCAATGTCTATGATCACAAGGTTATGGAAGGATGAGAAAAACCTTTTACCATCCATGGATTTAAAATCTTTCACATTTCAGCTGGTTGCATTATAATTAAATATTCATTTAAAAAGTCTGAATTTTCATAGTGTATTTGAGATATCATTGGGTATATATTTTATATTTTTGTAAAAATTACAAGGGGGCAGAATGCAAATAGTAAAAAACATTACCAGAAATCACTGCAGCATCAATACTGATCTACCAAACAAGAACATAATCTAAAGTACAACATGTACATGTGCAGTGTTTAGGAAGCTGTTTTTGCTGCAACGCTATTCTCTCAGTGGCTCCGAATAAAGCTTTCCTCAAAACATCATCTAAATAAAAGACATAAATAATGTAAAAACAAATAACACACAATTATTAGTCAGGAGAAGATCGTAAAACATTGTGTGAACAATATAAATACTGTTAAATTAAATAGAAAGGTGTTTATGAACACTCCTGCCCTTATGAGGCATAATGTGTTAGTCATTAAGGACGAATTGATGTTTAATATCCTGGACAGGCTTTAAAATAGTTTCTTAGATCCGGCTGAAATTTAGTCTTATATGATCATCGTCATCGTCATCGTCATCGTCATCATCATCATCATCGTCATCGTCATCGTCATCATGATCTCTTTTCCTACACTCCAGCTTTTGATGTAGTTTACATCATTATGTCTAATTGCCTGGTTCTGTGAAAAAACTATTTTGACAGTGTTTCTTTAGTGGGTGATTCTGATAGGAAATCCATATAGAAGTACAGATGATTAGAGATGGTTGTGCTTGAAGAGAGACAGCTGGATAGGGAGGCATGTCTGAACCAGCATTCACAAACCACAGGGTTACTCTCCAAGGACTGAGGCACAAATTTTCACAAAGTTCTTCTCAGATGTTCTCCCATCATCTGCCGTCTCTTTGGGGAAAAAAAAAGAAGACACAATAAAAAAAGATTAAAGGCTGAGCTTGTACTGTGATGTACTGAACATAAAGCAAGCCTGGTGAAAACTAGATACATGTGTACCATTTAATCCCCAATAAACTCCCAGGGCTTCAGACTTGTGCTCTATATCAACAGTCTATATGTGGTCTTGTGGTCTATATCAACAGTCATTATTATTATGTTAAATACGGTTCCTGGAAAATTCATAAAAACTACTCAATATAATACTTGGTAAGATTAAAATATAAGATGGAAGTTAAATGTTTTATATATAACAATAATGTAATTTGTATTAACTGTAGCGAAAAACTTCACCTTGACAAAAAAATGCTACATTAAGAACAACATTTAAATATTTTTTCTTCTCCTAAATTTGATCTGTATTGTGCTTTTAAAACTGGACAGTGACACAAAGCAGCTTTGCAGCGGCATATGGTATACAGTTCCAATATACATTTTAAATAGAATAAAATATCAAAATGAGAAATCCAGAAGTGATGATGGTAAAGAAAAACACAGAAAACTGAAGCAGTATGAGGAAAAAACCTTAAAAGGGAACCAGACTCAAAAGAAACCAATACTCATCTGGGTGACACCACAAAATACAATTATAGATCATTTTCATTCTTGCAGTGTTCTATAAGCTGTAAAAGATACAGTTAGTCAACTTTCATGAGAGCCATTTCTGAATTCATTATGGTTTAAAGTCTATTGTGTTGACGTTATCAACACTTCAATTATGGAGACATGGGTCTTCTTTTTCCTTCTTATTATTTGCACAATGAGTCATTTACAGATTTATTGAGACACTGCTAGCCACCCCTGCTGAAAACAAACAACTTCCTAATGGGAATTGCCTTAATCGATTGTGTTTCTGGTAGTTACTTAACAAAATGAAAACCGTTTAGGGCAATTCCCATTAGAATCTATACACTTTAGCAGGGACTCTAAGAAAGTGTCTATCAACACAGTAGGAAGTCTTTCACATGTCACACATCACAATCAACATAATAAATAGAAATACAATTCTAACACAAACATTTCATCAGCTTTTGATCAGCTCATAGTTGATAGTTTGTTATACTTTTAACTATTAACTGTTTCTGTCCTAGTATTGTAAAAGAATAAAAGGAATATTCCAGAAATATAAAAAACATTAATTTGCTCATATTATAATTTAAAGTTGGTTGGAATTTTAGCCGTATTCTCCCACACAGCATCATACACTGACTGTAGTTTACATTTGTCATTTTGACATACTTTATATATTTGTGCAACAAAGTGATTTCCTGATTAAAATTGTTTTTTTTTTACCATTTGACCTCATTCACACATCTTACTGTGTCTCAGCTGATTCATGTCTGTTTTGTTTCTTTATTCACTTCATTTCACAGTCTCGTGTTCAAATCCCAGAATCTCTGTGCATCTGCTCACTGCATTGTAGACCTTTCTTTTTCAATCAATTATTTTGTAAATATACTTTTTTCTTACCAGCTTTTTGAGAGATGGAACTGAGCCTGATCCTGGTGAATAAAAATTAAAAAGACTTCATATGTATGAGGAGCTTTACCATCTTTACATTAAACGTATCCGTTACTAAGTGTCCAAGAAAGGGAAGGATGTGGAAACACGCTTCTATCTCCTCTACCAATCACTGGCCAATCACAGAATCACTGTAAGTTCACATAAGCAGAAGAGGCCACTTGGCACTTTCCTATGATAAGGTTCAGCTGCTCTGTAACATAATACTACCAGTAGCAGTCAGAAAAGATGTGTTTTAGAGCAGAATTATGATAAATTGAATCCCAGATGGACCGCAGTCAAGCAAGAGAGTGCTTAAGCATAAAATTACTCGCCATTACTGCAGAACGCTGAAGTGCACTCAATCTGCCCTCTAGTCATGTCCCTGAAAACATTAGCATTTTTAAAGTAAATGAGGAGATTATGGTTGTATCGGTTTACGCATTCAGTGGAGACTTGGTTTAACATACAATTAAATACTAATGCCACACAAAATTCCATTACTTGTTGCTGTGGCTGCACCCAAACGTGTACACCTTTAAACATTTTCTCAGAAAGCTAGTTAACATCCTTATGCTTCAGTTTAAGTACCTTAGTTAAAGGTCAACTATATTCAGCTCTATAGCCAAAATAACACACATTACAGAAATAAAAGATACCACCCTACAACTAAATGCCCTGTTCTAATAGGAACAAAAATGCCACAACATGGTAGAATTAAACAATCAAGAGGACAAATAAAAACCAAAATAGATTATTACATTTGTTTGTACAAGGAGAATAACTGGATAATATTTAATTTAGCTACCCAAATACTCTGCTAGAAATCAGATCCATAACTGAAAGAATCGCATCAAATTCTATGTATAATTTGTTTTGTCCTTGTGTATAAACTTCTAAATGCATCAAGAATACATTTTTATGATAATGCAGAAAATATGGGTTTATAGCAAGTAATTTGAGGGAAAAAATCCTGATTAATTAGCAGTCTTAGTCTTAGTTCAGTCTTGTAGAAATTGAAGTAATAACTTTGCAGTTATTCATGTTCTCATATTTGCTATGTTCTATTACTGAGTAACATTTGGTGCAGTTTAATAATCCACAGTGCTCCACTTCATGTCTTGTGAATGCAAACTGTAGAAAGAAGAAGCCATGTTACATTATTTTCTGTCTAACTATTAATATAATGTGCATTTGTGTCAGTATATTTTGAGATTTTTTAAACATGCATTTTATGCAGTATTTATATGTAATAATCAGAAGTGACATAGTAATAATTTTAGTACATAATTATTATTTAATGTGGTTGCACACCTTCACCTTTTTTAACTGACCAACTGAAATAATAATAATAATAATAATAATAATAACAATATTTATCCATATTAATTTATTAAAATACTTTAATATGCCATTTTAATAAACATTTTTACTTTTTTATATTATTCTTGTAGAGCATTAAATCTTTTCCAAGCCAGCCAGAGATCTTTATTAAATGGGTCATGACGTCAAAGTCTTCAGCTATTCCTGATCATCAGTAGATTTCCTCTCATGATCTTTGATTTATGCAGTTTTTCCCAACAGTAGAAAAATAAGCAGTAAATAGTTACTGATATAATTGTGTCCAGAAGGAGAACTCCTACTGCCTCGTCCTGTCTGTTTTCATATATGGGGTATTTTTAGCTAGAATGATGGCACATCCTAAGTTCTGACTGCCCCCTCTCCTACAGCCTGGCCAGATAGAGTTTCCTCAGCTTCATGCTGAATCCCTGTGGGCTCTTAGATGTCTGTAACTTAAGCCAGACCATTTGGCTTTCTGTCCTGTGTTGGGATACAGAAGTTAAACTGCACTGTTCTGTAGAGACACTGTGAAGGCCCAGAGCCAGACTACGCCAATGCCTCACTGCTTTCCTTATTTACAAAGCAACATATGCAAAACCATCAAAGAGTTTCTTTGTACTCTTGTAAACACAAATACTGCATCTTAGCACCAGTGGGACCAATAAATGTATCTATTACCTATATATATATATATATATATATATATATATATATATATATATATATATATATATATATATATATATATATATATATATATATATGCAAAACATAAAATAGCTTGTCGTTAATTATTAATGCAATTTATTATTATTAATATTTGAGAACATCAACAGTTAATATTTTAAAAACCATTTTAAACAAAATGCCTGAATGGTTAAATAATATATAAAATAATACTTTATAATATTTTATAAAACATTAAATATCTAAAAATAATATAGATTTTTAAATAGCTTTTTATTATATTGATTAAATTGCATAATTCGGTTAAATTGGCACAAATTAAATTTATTAAATACAATTAGAATTAGAATTACAATTAGAAAAATTGTATTAAATAGTTTACATTTGTTATACCCCAAGCAATACAGATGTGTATATAAGTGTGTGTATATAAGTGTGTGTATGTGTGTGTGTGTGTGTGTGTGTGTGTGTGTGTGTGTGTGTGTGTGTGTGTGTTTTACATTTAATATTAAATTTTCTAAAGATATGTAATACTTAACTGTCCTATTTATTTCAGCATACTTTAACAAATGTCTACATTCCTTTCATCCTTTATTTATTCACTTCCCTTTTAAAGGAAATTCTTGAAGCTGGACATAAAATGCTAAAGCATCCATAGCATTAGCGACAAACAGGAAGTGGTGTGATTTCTCGCATGTGCAAAACAACGCACAAATCACATTTCCGGTATGATTGTTATTGTGAGTATCCACAGTGAAACTGTGCTAACTCTACTTTCTTTTTTTATACCTCTGGCATTGTTGTGTATATTTTCAAGTTTAATAATACAAAAAAAGGTCGAGGCGGAAACAACAAACTTGCGGCCCACCACTTAATATGTTCCCGAGGGAACTCAGATTTTAAATATGTTCCGCACGTAGCATCCAAGGAAAAATAGCAGCCTTCCTTTTTGACACTTTTCCAGCTTGGTGTGTGTGCGTCTGCTTACATTAATACAAAGATTTATTTATTTATTATTATATACTACAGAGTGCCCAATTAATTATTTTTTTGTTTGTTAGCGGTAGAATATATGAGCTATGAGTTAAACTTGCAGTTCAGTCTTTGGTTCAGAGTTTAAGCAATGCAGTCTAAACAGCTTGCTAGTCACAAATGTTTACAATTAGTGAATTAGCTGAGAAAGCCTCCTCTGTGGGACAGGTGCTTTTGCTTTAGACTCTGTCTATATATCCTGAAAAGCCCAGAGTGAAGCATTCATTTCCCTGCCTATTAGCACTGGTTTAATAATTATCCTATGCTAATATATGCCCTGGCCCTCAGATAATTAGATTAATCATACTTTAGCATTACATTTATTCATTTAATGACATTTTCTACTTTCACTTCTATAAATGTGTTTACAGGGTCAACATGTAATACATTTCCAAGGATCAGAATGTGACTGAGTGATAATGATAATCCAGAGCAGTGTTTCATGTTGTGAGTGATAATATGTAATATATTATTTCACTCAGGCCATAACATGGCTGTAAAAGGAGTCATTTCAGTTTGCACACTTATTCAAAAAAGCTTCTGACCACTGCCCTTGTATTATTTTAAGCCTTTTTAAAAACCTTGGCAGCTTATTTCAAACATTTATTTCTAGAAAGGAACAAAAGTATTAAAAATCCCAAAACAATCTGTAATGTATTCAATGTATTCTAGTAAAATGTATAGTAATAAGCTCACTGGTATTGTGTTTTTTCTTTTTTTAAATATGTTAGTCTTATGATAATTCAATAATTCGATAACATTTTCATTATTTAAGTTATCAACCCTTGCTAAGATTTCTTTGCAATATCTAGTCTTGTAATTAGGTAAATACAACACATGACATATTACACCATCATTATTTATTTAACAAAAATTAAGCCAAAATGGAAAAACCATGTGGACAAAAATATGGACGCCTTTCCTGCTTCCATAGGATTTAAGAGGCCAAGTAGCAGCCATGTGCTGTTAATGAAATGACCTTGATCAGTTGATCAACAGCGAGTGTGACCACCTCTATAAAAGCCCAGGTTTAGCAGTTTAGAGGAAAGACACCAAAGATCTTTAGGGAAGCAATTGTTGCTGCCAATGAATGAATAATGAAGATTATTTACAAGTGGAAAACATTCAAGACCTTCCAGGAGTGGACATTCCAGCAACTAATCTCAAGGCCAGATTGTGCAATATTTAGAGAAATTGCAGGATATCAGTTACAACTGATAAAATGCTTTGATATAATTGATATAACTGATAGACTCCGTTAGCATTTTAAATGGTAAAGTTCATGACAGCACATTTAGAAAAGACTGAATAATTATGGCTTGTTTGGAAAGGTTGCCAGGAGAAAGCTTCTTTTCTTAAAAAGAGAACATGGCAGCACAGCTTAGTCGTGAGTTCATATCCCACCATCACTAAGTTGCCACTGCCAGGTCACAGCAAGGCCGTTAACCGTCAACTGCTAAGTTGTATTACTAATTGTTACTAAAAGTTGCTCTGAATAAGAGCGTCTGCCCAATGCCAGACATGTAAATGTAAGCTTAAGTTTGCAAAATTGCATTTGAACAAACCGTAAGACTTTTATAACAAAGTTCTTCGAACATATAAGAGCAAATTGGAGTTGTTTAGCTATAATGCAAAACAGCACATTTGGCAGAAACCAGACACAGCAGATCAGCAACACACATCAAAACCATGAACTCATCTGTATTTCAAAGTATTCTTAAGTAAAACATGAGGCTGTTTCTTTAACAACCGAATTTGTCTATGACAGAATGACTGAAAAAGAACAAAATCAATGTGTTGCAATGGCCCAGTCAAAGACCTCAACCTGACTGAAATGCTGTGTCAGGACCTTAAGAGAGCTGTGCATAAACAAATGTCCACCTCAAGGAACTGAAGCAACATTGATGTTAGAGACTGATGATGTCATACAGGACTTTATTATTGCAAGTTATTGCTGCTAAAGGTGGTTCTACAGGCTTTTGAATCAAAGGGTGTACTTAGTTTTTCACATATGTTTTTTCTATTTTGGCTTTATTTTTTATAAATATATAATGATGGTGTTGTTAATCTGAGGTTGTATATTTCTAAGACCTGCTAAGGACTAGATGATTATTTTTTGTCTTGAACTTGTTTTGTCCTGAAAATTAAAACCCCAGAATTCAGGGTGGACTTTTTCTTCTGACTGTAACTCACAGTTACTTATCAGACAGAACCTGTAAAAATGATTTGTGCAATGGGACACATGGTAAATGTTTATTGCATAAAAAGGGTATTTACATCCAATGCAGCAACGTTACACATCAACACCACCACTACTGCAACCATTACACATCATCATCAATAACAACAGTCATTACAAACCACCACCACCACCAACAACAACAACCATTACACACTACCAACAACAACAACCATTACACACCACCAACAAAACAACAACCATTACACACAACCACCAATAACAACATTCGTTACACACTTCCACCAACAACAACAACCGTTACACACCACCAACACCAACCATTACACCCCACCACCAACAACCATTTAACTCCTCAACCACCAACAAAACCATTAATACAACACCACCACCAACAATCATTACACACCACCACCAACAATCATTACACACCACCAACACCAACCATTACACCCCACCACCAACAACCATTTAACTCCTCAACCACCAACAAAAACCATTAATACAACACCACCACCAACAATCATTACACACCACCACCAACAACAACAACAACCATAACAACAACACTGGCAACAATAACTATGACACCAACCATTACAACAACTTCAGCACCACCAACAGCATTAACCATTGCAATTAGCCTGTAAGAAGACTGAAAGACTGCGTGTAGTATTTTCATGCAGGCTTCAGCAGCCATTAGTTTTTGCTTCACCCAGACAGCATGTTGATGGAACACAATGCAACTATTAAACAGCAGGATAATCCTCCTGCCCGCTAACATTCCCAGAGGCTGCCTCTTGTTATCCCAATGACACAATACACAGAAACTTGCCATGTAAAGCTATTTCGAGTGCTTTCACATACCATACCCATACCAGGAAAAGAAAGTACACATAGCACTCATATACAGAGACATCACTTTGCTACAATTCCCAAGTACATCATAAGCAAAGAAAATGAAACATCGGGTTATATTTTAGTCAGTGACCTATCTTACAAGTCTTGACCCCTATCAGCAGATGTTTTCTTCATGTTTGGGCCAGTTCTATTAATTTCCCTAATGGTCCCTGAAGAATGGAGTAGATCATCTCCAGTGGCCTCAAGTAGACATCTGAATTCAAAACAATAACTTGGTGTACGGTTTGTGTGTATGAGGAAGAACCAAAAAAAGGAGAGTTGTCTCTGCAAATCCCTGTATAAAAAGGTAAGAGCAACACATGCATGAGAGATGGATGGAGATGGAGAAGAATCATACTCTTATTAAAAGCATTGTTTAACCACTGCAAAACAAATTAGATCCATAAACTGCTCTGGATTAAAGGGATTTGAATGCTGCTTTGAGTAACAGAGAGTAACAGGAGATTTATTTATAAACATATTTCGAGTGGATCAATAGAATTTATATCCTAAATCCTATTTCCATAATGTATGCATATGAACATCTGAACATCTGCTTCCTACCAGTGCTATGATCACACATGAGCATGTGTCTCTCCTCGTGTGTGTATTAGTGCTCATCTCTGTCTGACTGTGGATTTGAGTGTTTTCCCTCAGTCATCTGATAATTTATTATAGTGCTGCAGTAAAGGTTAGGTTGACACAGAAGATGAGAAGGTGTGGGATATGTTGTATAGCACTTTAAGGTGACCTTTCCAGACAGAAAGGCTGCCACTGCAATACATTTGTTATAAATAAATATGTTAAAAGTCCCTGGTAAAAAGTCATTCTATACAGGAGCAATATTGGAAAACATCAAAGAAAAACAGCTTTTGCAATTAACATCAGTGATCCTAAAAAAAGAAACTTTGTATAGATATTATTACATCAGACTCTCATCACAAGTACAATAACAAACACTTCAGAAAAGCCTAAATCTAAACCTGGCCTTAATCTAGCACGCAGTAAAGTTTTGCACTCACCAGGGGATTGATGTGTTGTGTGCAGTGTGTGTCGGACTCTGGGCCTCAGGCTTCAGGCTGTGTCTGGGCTGGGAGTGATAGTGTGGTTGTTGGTAGTGTGATAATCCTGATGGAGCTCCAGGTTGTGGAAGCTGCCCCTGACTCTCCTCCTGCTCAGGCCTTTGCCACTGACTGCGAGCTTGCTTCAGCCAGCGCCCCCCAAGGCCCCACTTCTCCAGGTACACCCTGAACACCTCGTAGTTTAGAGCTGAGTAGTAGAGGAAGTCCAATGCCAGCAGTACCATGACAAAAAAGCCATAGATCCACACTCCAACCAGTGCTGTGTAGTTACTGATATAAAACACAGAGGACACGAGGTAAGAAGTAGGGCACTGTTTTGTAGTTTTAATTCAAGGGCTAAACATTTGTTAAAAATGAGTCACTGCATCAGTAGAAAGAGATTTTTGTTGATTTAAGCTGCATGGAGCAAAACATATAAAGATATTTTTGACTTTGATAAACGGTGTTCTTGCCAAATCCTAGTCAGTGCACCATTTGGAGCTAGCAACACTTGAAGAAGATCGGATTATTTACTGTGAAACGTATCATTTTAGTCCCAGTGAGTGTATGCTTGTGCCTCATGCCAAGTGTTCCTGTGGCAAACCCTGACCAAAAGCAAAGTACTGTAGATGAATGAATGATCAAAAGCTTCACAAATGTAAGTTGGCACAAACTATTTTGCCACTAAAACCACTGCAGTTTAAAACACAATGCTATATTCATAGATGCTTCCTTTCATTGGCAGTGGTATTTAGGCTTTGTCACAGCATCTGCTTATATTGTGTATATAGCTAAAGGGTAGTTTTTTAATTTATGATCAACATTCTGGACATAAATGCATGTACACGGCTTTCAAATACCAGACTGATTGGAACATAGTGATTAAAATCTGGTAGCCCTTTCACAAATTTCTTTTTTTTAAACATTTCTGGATAAATATGTTTCTTCAGTCTCATTCAACACCAGTCTGCTTATTTCTTGTAAATACATCGCACTGCTGGACTGTTATTCACGAGCTTGCTTTGACAAATAGTCTTTACTGCTGAGCTGATTGTGAGTGGCTGTGGTCTTTCTTTTTAACCTAAGGGCACTGATAAATATCACCGCCTATGTCCTGCTGACCGCAAATGTGAATGAAATGGCTTCTCGCCGGGTCTCCTTTCTTCACACAATGCATTTAAAAAGCCTGAGCACACAGTAGGTGAGCACAGTCTGGCATGGCCATTAGTAAAGGAGACGTACTGTGTGGGAGACAAGAACAACTTCTATCCTTGCTAAACTGTCATAATAACTTCATTGGGTGAACGGCGGAGGAGTGAATATGAGGGCAGCATTGTTTTAAAAAATGCAGATATGACTTGGTCTTGACATTGTTCATCTGAAAAAATTAGCAGCTTTATTTCAACAGCGAAGTCTGCGTAGGAAATGTGATGCTGTTCCAAAAACAATTATAAAAACAGACAAAGGTCCAGGTTTATCATATAATCTTGCTGTTCTATTTGTGTGTGCTGCCTGGGTTGGTGCCAAGCTGACAATCCCTCTATCTATGCCTCTTGCAATCTAAATGTCAGTTACTTGCTCCACCATCCATCTGGAGACTTAGCTATCTGCTGTGCACTCAGTGGGAAAAAACACAACAGTGCTGTGTAGACAACAAGCTCGATAGAGACAGCTTAATGTCATAAATGTCTTATCCCATGTTAGCGTTAAATAATAATGTTAATATCATGTTCAGGTAATGCTGGGTAAAAGAAAATAGCAGTGTTTATATAGAGTATATCAGGGTGTCCAGTCCTTCCCAGAAAAGGCCGATTTGGGTGCAGGTTTTCGTTCCAACCAAGCAAGTCCACACCAAATTCTACCTCTTTAAATCTAACGATTCTCATTTTCAGTGACTATCAGGTGTGGTTCCTGTTTTGGTTGGAATGAAAACCTGCAACCACAAAAGAAAAGATTGTACCCTCCTGCTGTAAATAGGAAGAAGCAAACATAATGGATGAAGTTTTTGTTTCACATGAATCGACTTACTTGTGTGAAAACCCATCCAGAGCAGTTGTGAGGTTGACCTGCATGATGGTTTGAAACTCAGTGTCATTGCAGCAGTACTTGAAGGCAGTGTTGTTGTGGTGACAGCAGAACATGTATGTTTTGTTGTCTGACAGACGAGGACAGTGGAATCCAAAATGATACCGTCCCTTGTGATCAGTGTAGGGTTCACACACCCGAAAATGAGCTGAGAGAGCTGTGGGGAAAAACAATCATAAAACTTTATTAACAATATTAGTTATATAACATCAGATGAGATCCTGGACCTGTTTTTTTCATCAGTCCTTTGAGAAGACAGTGTTCAGTGTTGTGCCATGGCATTGAACCTGCAAATACTTTTGGGGATATTATTTAACTCTGTCAATGAGTTGTCTAGCAGCTTTGCTGATCTCCACATCTGGACATGTTTCACATTATGAATTTGAAAACGTCTCCATTTTGTATATGTTGACAAAGCTTTCAAACAAAATACTAAATATCACAAGACGGCATTGAATATCTGTGTCAACTGTGTCAAAACCAAAGGATTAACCCCTTTAATTCTTTAGCCTTGTCAGCTATGAGATCATAACAAGCTACATTAAAAAATGCAGTTGGAAAAAAGTCAACTTTACTGTTAATTTGACAAAAAATTAAAAACAGTAAACAGGTCCATAAATAAACAAAAACAAATATAACCTTCTATAAATCGGCAAATCACCCAGATTTGGAATCAGTACACTGTGCTTCGAAAAACAGGAAGTGAATAAGGTTAGAGTGTATGTTTGTTTCCTTTCAGGCATTCATTTTCATCTTCATTCCAAATTTTCTTCAGTCTTTCTTTTCTTTCATTTAGAAAAATAATTATTAACAAGAATGCCAATGTTTACCAGTGAATGATATTATAAAGCATAAAGAGCAGCGAGACTGATCTCACTCTAATGCCCCAATGAGACACGTACAGCTATAAACTGCAGAATTATTTCATCATTTCATGAGCAAAAATCGGATTTAGTTTAATTTTATACGTTTAGTTTTGTATAATGGCAAGAGACATTATCACAAAGCAGCTTGACAGAAATCTGAGTATATTTTTATACAGTATATTGACAATTTGTTGATTTTTTTTACATAATCATGTTTTTTCTCTAGTGCAAATCTTTTATGTTGATTGATGCATTACCAAGATTATAAATATGTTATTGAACTGAAAAGAAAGTTTAGATCTGCACAACTTCAGCTTTATATGTGCATAATTTATTTTTTTTAATTTCCAAATTGTCCAAATTGTTGCTGTATTTTTGTGCAAAAAAGATTTATTTTAGATATATTTTTAAATCCGGCTTTTAAAATGTATATAATTTCTCCCACTTTTCGAATACATTTCTGTTTAAATAGAGTCTGTAGAATTTCTTGTACACACTCATTTCTGTTCACTCTCTTGTAGGCGTTCAGTCGCTGTGGAGTGTAAAACCAGTCTTTACTGTATACAGCAATTTCATATGTTCTGACCCTCATCTATTAGTCTTACCTGCGGAGAAAAACAAGAGCAAGATGATGGCCAAAAGGTTGAAGGACCCACATCTAGTGACACTCATCTTTTTGTCCTCCCCCATGAGAGGATGGCCGGAGGAGGATGGACAGCTTCAGTTGAGCTCAGACATTATGTGTTGTGTCCAGATGATGTTGTCATGGCTGCAGCAATCTGACAGGCCACCTGTCTGTACAGAAGATCCAGCTGGTCAGAACAGATCTAATGACTGTAGCAGTTGTTCACTGAAGGATAATAAGTCCTGTTTAATTTTTCCTACAGACTCAACATTCAAGGTTTTGTTATGTCTAATGTGTAGCAGAAGTAATGTGTGCATCTCAGCAGCTCAACACAGCAGGATATAAACAGTATAGAAATAAACGCAGTGTGGAAAACAGGCTGAACAACATGGTGAATGAATATGCATGCAATTAGTATATTTACATGTGTGTGTGTGTGTGTGTGTGTGTGTGTGTGTGTGTGTGTGTGTGTGTGTGTGTGTGTGTGTGTGTGTGTGTGTGTGTGTGTGTGTGTGTGTGCGTTTAGTTGAATAAATACTCACATCTTTGAGATCAGTGTCTTTTATTCCCTCATTAAGATTCCCTTAACAACTGAAAAATGAACTACAGCTAACCTCTCACACACAGGCGTGTGTTTAGTAAAGGGCATCTGTACTGAGTGTATGCTCATTTACACATTCGAGGAGAAACAGTACTGTAATTCAAAGTGTCTACCTCACTTCTTTGCTCTGCTATTAAGTCTGGTGAATTCAGGCCAGAGGTCACCAAGCCTACTATTATGAGCATTCTGAGTTCAGAAGGACCAAGAGAACCCCAGATTCATCTGCATTAAATGCACTTTTTATAGTGTTAAAGCTGAAAAACATGTAAAATGCACGCTGCTACTGATACGCAGCCTCTGGATCTTTAAATCACATTGCTACCTGTGCAGTATATCGTATATCTTTCCTCATTGAGAACCTGAAGGTCAAGTTTATTCAACACGTTCCGAGTTAGTCATGTGTCTAAGAGCTGTATATCAGCATAAATGCTCTGAGCTCTGACTAATAAAGGGTAAAGTAATTAATGTTATAAACATCCTGCTTTATCTTTCCTGTAAAGCTCTTCTCTACCTCTACTGTATGCAGTTTGAGTCTAAATAATACATCCTCATTTGGCATATTGCTATTGGGTACAAATTCACACTGTCTGGAGCGTTCATGAATTTCCCAT
>NC_060893.1:1912030-1934530 GCF_014805685.1 Silurus meridionalis | reverse complement strand
CAGTTCTTTTCTGTTCCAAATGTAACAGTAGACTTGACTTTGGAGCTTGGATTCTACTCTGACATTTTATTATCACCCAATTCTATTATTGTCTAGACTTGTTTTTATTGACAGTCCTATTTGATATGTTTGGTTGATGTTATTGTTATTGCTGGTGGTTTGTGCTGATCAGACAGCAGTGCACTTTCACATAAACATGTTTCACATGCAACTCCATTCATTTAACTCCATGTGAGATCCAGTATCCAATAGATGTTCTTCCTGGAAAGCTTTCCGGCTAAAGTAAAGGTGTGTCTCCTTTCTGTATCTGTATTAATATGTTTTAGAGATAATCAATCTCAATAATGTATTTGAAAGTTTACGTCACTATTTTAATTGAATTAATTGAATTTGTATAGCACTTTTCACAATGGACATTGTCTCAAAGCAGCTTTTCAGGATGTAAGAATTGTAGAGCAAAGTTCAATTTATTTGTATTTATCCACAACGAGAAAGCCAGGGGTGACTTCCTCAAGGTATAAGGAAGAAACCTTGAGAGGAACCAGACTTAAAAGGTTTTAGGTGATTTTAAATCATTAAACCATTACAAACACTGGAGAGTGGGAAATATCATGAGCACTAGAGTGTGTGATTATGAGTAATGTCTGTTCTACAGTCTTATACAGTCAGTTGGAGCTCCTGAGAGAAATAAATTAGCGCAACATCTGAGATCATTGTAGAATCTATTTTCTTAAAGGGACATTGTCAGTACTTTTGTTAACAAAAAATATCATACACCTATGAGCAAGGAATTAATAACAGGGCTATCTAACATCCCCATATGTGCTGAAATAGACACCATATCAAATATTTACTGTGTTTTCAAAAACTTGTCTAAAATGCAGTGAAAATTTATCAAAGGAAATGAAACCAATCTTTCATATTTATTTAATTGAGAAAATACAGTTGTGAATATAGAATATGGACACAGAAAATCAAGATACAGGAATGTCCCTAAAAGAGTACAGATGCTTTGTAACAGGGTACAGCAACATACCTCTGAATATTGGTACATTTTTGTACCTTCTTTTTTGTACCTTTAAAAAAACATTTATGCACCTCTAGTGATAGAAATGTACTTCTGTTTATTGGTATTGTTTAAAATGACATCCTAATCATACATCCTGCATGCAGAACATCAGTGAAACGCTATGGAGAAATATCAGGATGTATTTTAAACCATACAAGGACACAAAGGTGCACTGTAAACGATTGCTGTAAACAAACGCTCACAATCTTACAGTTATATGCCGTTTCTCCATCACAGAAAAATCCACTTTGAAACAATGCATTCAGACATTTGGTTGTTTTTAAAAAAAATATTAACGGTATACAGTACACTGTGAATTAACAGCATTCAGAGTCGACACTCAGAGACTGTGTCTGACATCCCACATACAGCCTCATTCACTATTCCCTACATTAGAGTACTAGCATAGTCTAATAGAAAGAGTAAATGAAAACAAATGAGTGAGTTCAGCACTGATAAACATCTGCTGTTAACAAGCAGAATCACTGAATGAAAGAACAAGAAACAAAAACTACAACTGGCATTCAGCCACAGCCTTAGACACAATCAACTGAATTAAAACAGGAATATTAAATAACTCCAAAAACATTACCAGCCTCAATTATTACAGTGCGACTATTTCTGTCATATATCTACAAAACATTCTTTTAAAATTATATTTTATATTTCATATTTTTTGACCCCCATTTTTGAGATCAGTGGTTGCTTTAGTAGCTCATGGCTCTTGGCTTTATAACGGTAGTTTTTCCTTTACTGTTGTAACTCAATTCAATTCGATTCATGTTTATTTGTATTGCACTTTTAACAATGAACATTGTCTCAAAGCAGCTTTACACAGATAATGTGGTGATTAAATGTGAAGATGTTCTTTATAAGTGTAAGTTTGTCCCTGATGAACAAGCCGGTGGAGACTGTGGTGAAGAAAAACTCCCTGAGATGGCATAAGAAAGAAACCTTGAGAGGAACCAGACTCAAGAGGGAACCTCATCCTCATCTGGGTTGCAACTGGGTTTGTAAAGCACATTCTTTATAACAAGAAAAGTCAAGAGGATTCATTTAATTAATTACATTCATATAAATACCATAATCATAATCTAGTGTCCTTGTTTCCTGATTTCAATCAGTGTTTCATTTTTGTTTTTCATAAATTTAGTAATGCAAATAGAAACATTTAGAAAACTTTTAGGACTATTAGTGCATGCACACATCAAAAATCAGCTCCTGAAGCTCAACAATGGTGACTATCAACAAACAAACTTTCCTGCAGCAATGCATTCTGGGTGCCAGAATAGTACAAAACTCCCAGCATGCATTGCAGCATGAATAGACTGTGCAGCTGAATATTCTTACTTTATTTATTTATTTTTTTTGGTGTTGTTTGGTTTGTTGTGACTTTTCAGTAGGCTTTTTTGGGGATGTTCAGAGTTGATCTGGTTCTCGTTTTCCATATTTGTCTGTGTGCTTTTAAGTTCCCATATATAGTAATTCCCTGTTTATTGTGATGGTTACGTTTCAAAACCACGATAAACAAATGCTACCCTAAAAATGCTTGTTTTTTATTGTTCAAACTGTAAATCAGCCTCCCACACGCTTTAAACACACACAGAAAACATTTGCATGAATAAAGTGAGATTAATTTTGTGTGAATTCATGGAAATAAAATATCACATTTATACTGAGACCATGTACTGTACAGTATATAGTTTTGCAGCGTAGCCTATCTGTCTCGGTTTGTTTATTGGTTGAAGTGTCCTATGATGTCAAAAAAGGGGCTGAGTTAAAGATACACGTCACTACATCCGAAAATCAGCAAAAAAAAGTTATATATCAAATTTGAAGTGGCGAGATTAAATCGCAGTAAAGCGGCAGATTACTGTAGTTCAAATCTTTTATTCCTGCATGAAGGATTATTTCACAGTTAACTGGTGAAGTATCAGTGGTGTAATATATGTCACTTCAATTGAAAGCACAGCACATAAAGTGTTAATTAGAGCTTTTGTACACATATGACAGAAATAAAGTCACACTGGTGAAGCTGGTGATACTGTTTTTGGGCGTTGTTTAATCATCCTCTAATGAGATTATAAAAGATTTAATGTGTTTTATTTTCAGTTGATTTTATCTATCACTTTGGCTGTAAGTTGTGTTTCTCTGCTATTGTTTCTATTTCTATCAGTGATCCTGCTTGTTCACAGGTGTTTATCACTAACGCTCAATCCTCATTTAATTAGTCACTTCATTATCTCATTAACTTCATCACTGCTTCAGAGTTACTTCAACACTCTGCAGTGTGGACACACACAAGTGCTCTTAAAACAAAAGAGGATTTTGCTGTGGGATTAAAGAGGTTAAATGTGTGGAAAAAAAACACACTGTGAAATGTATTTTAGCAGTCATACACTGTAGTTTACTGTAAAAAAACAGCAAAATACTGTAAAAAAAACCTGTCAAATTTCTGGTGAGTGTTTTGTGGGTTGTGTAGGAGAATAAAGCTTGTGTTTAAGTCTGATGTAGAAATATTGATATTATGCTGCATGTTGCTTTATTTAAAGGCAGAATCTGTTTAGTTACTGATGCAGTTTAAATCTCTTCGCTAATTTCAGTGTGTGCTGCTGTTATCTGCAAGAGATTCGACTTGAAATGAAGCTTTTTAAGATTTTGCATAATTCAGCATGTTTGTGCATGTAAGTAAAATATGCTCTCCGTACTAATATACTCACTATTTAAACATTGGAAATATTGGTTTAATAACAAATGCCAGTCGGTTACAAATTAAAAGAGTAAATCTGCAAAAAAACATCAAGTTTTAATTTAGTGGTGTTTTTTTTTACAGTAAAATGCTATAAAGTAAAAAGGTATAAGGTAACTATATATAACTATATAACTAGCAAATGAACAGTAAATTACTGGATATAAAAATACTGCAGCTGTCAGTATTTTACCATTCATTTATTGAATAATTTTTTACAAAAAAATTGTTCAGTAAATAAATTTTACTTTTAGAGTTACTAATTTGTAGCTCTAAAAATGTATTTACTAGACAATTTTTTGTAAAAAATCTGCCCCTCTTAAAAAACATTTTATCACTTTTCCAGGTGTTTCTTGCTCCTTTGTTCATAAACGTTCTTTTAGAGGTGCAAACAAAAGTACAAAAATGTACCAATGCTAGGAGGTACCTTGCTAACGTACAGCTGGAGCAATAATATATAATAATTATAATAATAATAAATTATTATTCACAAATTGCAGAAACTGATGATTTTTAATGATTTTTGAAATCATTAGATTTGTCTTTAAATTCTTCATTTGAGAAGTGACCGAGAAATCCGAATGTGCCAGTCATTTGGAAAAAAGCTCTGACCTAATCGAGTTATTTACAGATATCGATCATAAACTTTTGTTTTTTTCAAATATTATTTTATTTACTGTTGCAGGGTTACAATATGGTGCATTTTCTCTGCTTCTGTTCTGAGTAGATCTCATTATGAGCTTGTGTTGCTGGCACTTTGCGTTATCAAATCTCCCTCTGGCATAAGATGAAAATAATGCTCATCCTCCAAAGAGTGCATGTGCAGAATTCGTATGATTAATATTCTATGTGCACGACACTGATCTCCTGTCATAGAGACAGTACTTTTAAAGGAATCTAATGAATAGTTCATTTCAAGACACTGAGCATTAACAGATTTATACAGTGACCCAATTTCCAGCTTTATGGTTGAAAACCTGAGAGAAGACACAGATGGATTGTGTAAAACATGCAAGTACATGCATTTTATTCTTGTTTCATCTCACTGCCATGTTTCTTTTCCAATGTGTAGTCCTATTTACTCCTACATGGATAAGGGGAGGAAAAAACATCCTTTCTTAGACAACCAGTCTTATAGTCCTTACAAATGCATGTTACTGCATGTGAAGAGCTCGGGGGTTAAGATGTGGGATTTATGATCTGAAAAAGTTCAAACGTAAACACCACCAGACTGCCACTGCTGAGCCCTTGAGTAACACCTGGATAGTTGCTCTGAATAAAAGCCATATATTTACAACCCCAATTCCAAGGACGAGGTTGGGACCTTGTGTTAAATGCAAATAAAAACAGAATACGTGATTTGTATCCAATTTAATCTAATCTAATCTGATCTTATCTAAGCAACAGTTCAGTAATGTGAATACAGTATCTTCAAAAGTGAGTACACCGCACACCTCACACTTCAGCAACCATTTTATTCTATGTTCTGAAGGGACAATACTATAGAAGTGAAACGGATATATTTTAGAGGAGTCCGTGTGCAGTTTGTGTATCAGTACAGATTTACTGTCCTCTGAAAAGAACTCAACATACAGCCATTATTGTCTAAATAACTGCCAACTAAAGTGAGTGCACCCTCAGTGAACATGTCAAAACTGTGTCCAAAGTGTGAATATTGTGTGTGAGCACCTATCAAGGTGTGTGAACACCTATCACGGTGCCATACCTAGGAGGATTAAAGCAGTGCTGGATATCAATCAGAGCTGCACAGCTTCCACTCGTCCACAGAGCTGCTGGATGTCAAACACATGGTGATTCTCCACCTCCCGCTTGAGGATCCCCACAGGTGATCAATAGGGTTCATGTCTGGAGACATACTTGGCCACTCCATCAGCTTTCTCAGCAGGCCAGTTGTCATCTTGGTGGTGTGTTTTGAGTCATTATTAAAATCCTCAGAGAGTCTTGACCATAAGGCGCCATGTTGAACATCCAGTTGTCAGTATGAAAGAATTGTACTTAAAGCATCAGAATTTTACTGCTCTAATACAAGATACACAAATTATAGTCCTGCATGTATGATCCTGTCAAGCAGACAAAAACATGATCATGACGAATATGACATTTGGCTTTGCATGGTTACAAGCCATGCAGCTGTTATCACTTAGGGTGTACTCACTTTTGTTGCCAGCTATTTAGACAATAATGTCTGTACTGTGTGTTGAGTTATTTTTAGAGTACAGAAAATTTGTACTGCTACACGAGCTACACAATGACTTCTCTAAAATAGATCTATATTTATATGTATTGTCCCTTGAGAAAATCTTTGCCGAATTGTGAGGGGTGTGCTCAATTTTGTGCGATACTGTAAGTATTAAAAGTTTCTTAGAGAGGAAGAGTTTCTCAAAAGTAAAGATTGACAGAAGTTCACTATTCTGTGAAAAACTAGATATTGTGGAAAAATTTTAAATAATGTTCTTCAGCATCAAATTGCAAAAACTTTAAATATCTAACATCTATAGTACATCACATCAAATGTTTCTGAGAATCAGGAAAAATCTCTGTGTGAAAGGGACAATGTGCCTCTGATCTTTGAACCTTCAGGCAACACTGCATTAAAAACAGTCATGATTCTGTAATGGAAATCACTGCATGGTCTCAGAAACACCTGCAGAATTAATTGTCTGTTAATTTGCCATTTCATCCACTAATGCAGATGAAAACTCTATCATACAAAGAAGAAGCTATATGTGAATATGATACAGAAATACTACTGTCTTCTCTGGACCAAGGCTCATTTAAAATGTACAGAGGGAAAGTGAAAAACAGGTCTGTAGTCCGACAAATAAAAATTAAAATTGTTTTTAGAAACCATGTACACTGTACACGCTGAACTAAAGAGGACAGAGAGACCATCAGGCTTATCATTGACACTCAGTTTTAAAGCCTGCATATCTGATGGTATGGGAGTGCATTAATGCCTATGGAATGGGTAGCTTGCACATCTGGAAAGGATCATCAATGCTGAAAGATATATACAGGTTTTAAAGCAAAAAATGCAAATGCTTCAATCGAGGGAATGTCTTGTATATGTCAGAAAGACAATGCTAAACCACTAACTGCATCCTATTATAGCAGAATGGCTTTTAAGTAGAAGAGACTGAAAAGCTGAACTGACCTGCCAGCAGTCCAGAGCTTTCATCAATTGAAAATATACCATGTACACCATGGAACAAAAAACTGATGTTGAGCATGTAGACAAGGACAGGATAATTATCCTCTTCCAAAATTCAAGCAAATAGTCTCTTTAATTTAGATGTATACAGTTGGTTGTTAAATGATACACAGTGGTAAATATGAACCAACATATTCCAATCTATTTGAGACATGTTGCAGCCAACAAATTATAATTTTTTAATATACATTTGAAGTAGTTTGCCACAGGATAAAGTAAAGTATCAGAGTAAAATAAAACTTTGGGGAAGTGTAGAAGTGTAAAAAACTCTCAATATAAAGGTCTCCATATAAATGCAGGCAAATGGATCACTGAACTGCATCCATTATTCACATAGAGTTCTCACAGATCCATTCTACAGTGAACACTTCAGTACTTTTACTCAAGAAGAAGTGTAAAAAAATACTTTTATTGGAGTCAAATATAATGAGGGGATTAGTACTTATAATGATGAGTACTTATTAATACTTAGTCATGTACACAAATGAAATACTATTTACTTTGTGTCGCCATTATGAGGGAAAAACCTACAAAACGCCACCTAGAGGGTAAATTGTGTAAAACATGGCGGATTTGGTGTTTGATTTGAGACTTGGCGCAGAAATAAAACAAAAGTTTACTGATTAAAAATATTTTTATCTGGAGTTTATTTATTTATTTTATATCTAAGTAAAGAAAGGACGTCGTGGATAAATTAATTTTTTTCTGAAGGTTTTAATCTCCCCTCTTTTATATTTAGATATTTATTAATGTATTTACATTTTTTATAAAAATGGTAAAAACAGAAATGCTGAATTTATAGCGCGTTAATAAAATTTAGTGCCGTTTACAATAATTTTAATTTTGACAGCCAAATGTAGATATATTTTAATACAAAACAAATAAAAAATGTTGTTACCTAATGAATGTGTGCAGGCTGAAGATTCACATATAGAACACAAGCAGAGAAAAGATGATGATGATCATGAATGTGTCTGTTCTCAGTCATGTTCTCATCACTGACTCCCTCTGTCTCATCCACATTAACCCCAAACTTCTTACTGCCTTCTGCCTGCTGATTCTTATCTTCGTAAAGAGTAAGAGTCAGGACTTTATACACCAGCGGATTGAAAAAGACGCACAGTAACAGGAAATCAGTTGTTCGGCTGAAATCAGCGCGCAGTGAAAATGAAAAAAAAAAATATTTCACCAAATCAATGGATTAAAACTAAAGTAACGAGCCGGTTTTGAAAATGTAAGAAGTAAAAAGTACAGATATTTGTGTAAAATGTAATGAGTAAAAGTAAAAAGTTGTCTGAAAAATAAATAGTGGAGTAAAGTACTGATACCAGAAAAATCTACTGAAGTACAGTAACGAAGTATTTGTACTCCGCTACTTCCTCCTCTGCTACACATGAATAAAATACGAAAACCTTTCACGTGGAGAAAGGATATCAGAATTATTACATTATAAGTGAGTTGATATTTTTCTCATTTGGTTTATTAGTTGTGAGTTAAGGTTTGATTACTTTTTTAAATGATTGTTTTAGTAAAAGGACGCATGGTTTGATAGGTGTGAAAAAGAGGCATAACGACACTCATTGCCATGTTAGCTTCACGGAGAACATGTGGATCCAATGTACAGCAGGATCTAAATGAGGTTAGTTACAGGGAGAGTGGATGAAGGCAAATGATTTGATTACAAGCTTCTGCTCAGGTTTTGTGCTCTGCTGTGTGTTAAATTTGATTTCACTAACAAAGGAATCAGGCTGACAGACAGACAGATACTCTACCACGTCGACAAACAGCTTTCTGTTATCTCCCTGCTTTATCTTGGAAAACGTACACTTTTATTCGATTCACATCAGCTGAGTATAAATATATGGTTACAGCAAAGTATTTGCTGTTCTTCAGTGTCTGTCTTTCGCTGAATTTGGTAAGATGATGAAATCTGTCTGTAATAGCCTTGGGTGAATGACATGTCCATTTTTGGGGGAATGCCTTGCATACTAACAGTGCATCGGACTGGATTTGGAACTGACAGGTGAAACTTAATTCAGACCCTATAAACTGATCTGCTGCTGGGGTCTGCATGACATCTATAAAACATTTTCACTGGGATTCCTTGTTTAAATACAAATAGCACTGAGAGCATGTAAATAACAGTCGGGCCTAAAAATAACCCAAAAGTAATTGCAGTTTGTATATGCCCTTACTCCATAAGCACAGGCTTATACAGTGTAGCGTCTGGCACAGGTCATTTAGACTTCATGTCCCAGGCATTCCTTTTAACCTATGACATCTACATCTCAATCAAAAGGTGAAACTTTTATTGGGGTGGTGTATAAGTAAAGTGTCACACTCCCCGGAAGACTGATAACACAAGCCAGTCTCTATACCACACACACACACACACACACACACACACACACACACACACACACACACACCCCGAAAACCAGATAACCCCCCTGGCCTCTCTGGTTGAATTCACAGCGACCCTCAGACCATAAAACAAGTCACTCTCGGAACTCGGCCCCAGTACGTCTGTTTGTGACACACACACATATGCAGACACACACACCGAAAGGAGCATTCTTTTATTAATTAAATAATAAATAGAATGTCCCATTTCACATGATACAAACATACATCTTGTTTGTATCTTCTACTATAAATAAAGCAAGTGTTTAACTCTACATCAATAATATTCAAACCTTAAAATGTTTAGTAATATAACTCTGTGTTAAATGTTGTTTCTTTTCTTCTTAAGGCTTGATTGACTTAGAATTATCTGTTCTTTACTTTCCTGACAACGGTGCATTTTATTTATCAGAATACAACATTGTATTAACATCAGTTAATTACTGATCTCTGTAAGTTAATGTACCTCTGCCTTATACTGTCATTCCCTTTCATGTTTAGTATCCAAATGACCGCAAAATTATCTGTTTCTTTATTTTTCAAATAATGGTACATTTTATCATGAAATGTACCATACCGTCTTAATTCACTTTGAATAAAACTTTAAAGTCCTCCAAAAGCAAGTATAGCCGGAAACCATGCCCACAGATGCATGAACAAAGGAAGTTTTTCCCTCCAAAATTTCAGGCCATAGCATTGGCCATTCCCCCAAGGATGGGTGGGGTTCAGGACCTTTAAAACATCTTGAACCCAACTAATCATTGTCCAGTCAGAGTGCAGTCGGGTCCAGTCAGAGATCAGTCAAGAGAGCAACTCGCTCACTCGGCTCGACCGGAAAGGCTCGGACCCCCGGGGCCCGAAGGCCCGGGGGCCCGATGGCCTGGAGAGTCGGACGCTTCGAACAGCTCAGCAGCGATTCTTCGGGACGAGATCTCAAATCTCTTTTGAGATCTTCCAGCAAGCTTTATCTTCAAAACACCAACTGCTCTGATCTTCAGGAGAAGCTGGAAGAACATCTGACTCCATCCTAACCGACTCGTCCAAGATTCTTTTGTCTACCGCATCTTGTGCAACAAGTCAATGCAAGTAACCGGTTTACCAACTAATTTAGATGCGTGTTAAGGTTGAGCCCCTTAATATTAAGGCGAATTTAAATTTCCGTGACGATTTCTCACTTAGGATGTGATTAATTTGAAGTAAGCTGCCCTTTCCTCCTTTTACCTCCTTATTCCTTTCCCTTCCTCCTTTCATAATTTCAACTTTCGTTTATTTTATTTTATTTTAATTTTATTTTCTTTATTTCTTTTTGTTTGTTTGTTTGTGTAGTTAGTTTTATGTTGTGTTTGTCTCATTCATTAAACGCCGTATTTTTTATAAGTGATCGTCTCTGAGTATGTTCCATAAATGCGAAGTTCCTGCAAACATCAGGTCTGAACTACATGCTCTATTTAATTAATTTAATTTACGGTATAAAGTAAAAGGGGGTTTCGTCTTTCTTGGCCAGGGAGATACCTCTTTTATAGAATTAATATAAAATTATACTGTCTGTTTGCCGGACGAACAGACAAATAAGTGTAATGTTAATTCCATTACCGTCAATTCAACTTAATTTAAATATTTAGGAGTAACTATAACACGTTATAATTACTCATAAATATTCCCTTTTCTTTGCGAGCTAAATTCGTTACAAATAATGGTGGAGAATGCGGGCAGACTGTGCTTCCAACTATATACTTAATTTACCTGTATTATAAGTTTGTCCCTCTTATCCCCCAGTCGCTACAACAGGATCAGTGGTGAACAATGTACACAAACAATGTACTTGAGTTAAAGCAGCGATACAGCAGGGAAAATATGAGTCCCGTAAAAGTGTCCCTTTAAACTTTTACTTAAGTTAAAGAAGAACAATTGCCTTCAAATTTACTTAAGTGTCCAACTATATATATATATATATATATATATATATATATATATATATATATATATATATATATATATATATATATAACTATAATGTTTCTATTATCATTTTTATCACAAAACATTTTCCTTAATCAACTCAGTTTATGTGAAAAGACACGAATGTGACTCTCAGCACACTGCTCTATTAATAGAATGATATTAATAACTCAAACACTGATTACTGGTCACACAGCGATATCCTCATGAATAAAAAAGAATGACAGATTTTACTAAATGTAGCTAAAATAATTGACTTTGATATGTAGTGAAGTTAGAGTGAAAATCTTCCCAAATGGAAATACTTCAGTAAAATACAGATACAAATTACATTTACTTTGTTACAGTCCACCTATGTACAGGATAGATACAATTTACAACCTATAACACAACACAACATAACACAACATAACACAACACAACATAACATAACATAACATAACATAACATAACATAACATAACATAACATAACATAACATAACATAACATAACACAACATAAAATAACATAACATAACATAACACAACACAACATAACACAACATAAAATAACATAACATAACACAACACAACATAACACAACATAACATAACATAACATAACATAACATAACATAACATAACATAACATAACATAGATGTTTGTTTGTTACTGAACTTAGCAACTGACTAAATAAGCAGTCTATCAAATGTTGTATTATACTATTAAACTTATTATACTTTTATTCTTACTATTATACTTAATTATAATATTACTAATAAAATTTTCTAGTTTAAATAGTAGAACAGGGCTGCAACAACTAATTGTTCAAATCGAGAATAATCAATAATGAAATTCGGTGGCAACAAAGTAAGTTTCGGGTTGGCGTGACGGTAAGATAACAAAGAAATGGCGGACAGTACAGGGTCAACCGGCAGCAAGAAAAAGTGTGTGATTTAAGTCATCCAAGGCATTGGAGCATTTTATATTAAAGGCAACAAAGAAGACTATTACCTGCAAATAATGCAAAGCAGAGCTTTTGTGGGATGGAAGTACAACAGTGATGCACGAGCACGTGAAAAAACACGTGTCAAAGTTGAAGGCGAAACAAAAACTCTATAATCCTCATCATGTAAAAAGGGTGTAGTTTAATGAAGTGCTACTGTGTAAACGATTTGTTTGTTAACTTTAAGACAGTCATGCCTTGCGAGCATAAGGTTTGGGCAATCAGCTCGCTCGAGACATAGTGATGGATTCAATTAAAACAGTGCGAACAAACACCGAATCCAAAAACAGCAAATAGCATTCATTTATCTGTTTCATGGTCAAATGCTTGTTTTCAATGTTTGTATATTTAATTTCTGCATATATTATTTAATTATTATACAATTAAATTAAACAATTAAATATATACAAAAATATACAATTAAATATATATTCTAGATGCTTATATCTTCACAACTAAACAAAATGTCTGTGTATTTTTCGAGAAAAATAGTCAAAACAATGTTGTATTATATTTTATATAGATTTTTTAAGCATGATGTCAACTGGACATCTGTTTTTATCATTAAAAACAATACAAATGTTGATTTACACAAATTGCTTCAAATTGCTTTCTTTTTTTTACAGAAACAACCCAGCATGAGTGAATCTGTTTAAAGGAGAAATCCTTCATGTGCTCGTCAACAAGCAGCCACTATAAGCTTTATAATATGTTAAAATTAAATATAGTTAAACTCAATATGTGGCTTTTGCATTTTTTCAATTTGATTAATCGAAAAAATAATCGTCCGATTAACTGATTATCAAAATAATCGTTAGTTGCAGCGCTAGTATAGTATTTAACAAACTTAAAACATACAGTAGCCTATCCTTTATGAAGCACAAGAGGATTTTGCAGATATTTTCAAATATTATAAACAAATTATGTTTTTCTATGTACAAATTAAATCTTGCAGCCAAGATAATTGCAGTAGATAACTCAATAAAAGTCACACAAGCAGCCATAAACTCAAAAGCTGCAATTTTCCCCAATCAACACTCTAAAGGCTTAGTGAAAAACACCCAGTTAATATTTCCCAAACTAATTTTTTCATTTGCATTGTGTGTGCCTGTGCCTTTACTTCTCTTATATCTGCTGTAAGAGAAAACGTGTATGAAAATGTTCATTTCACTGCGTATAGTTTTCAAGTCACGTTAAAGGATTGTGTCCAGTTCAATAGCTTTAGCTTGCACTTTTTCTTTTCAAACAGGATGCACAATGTGTATTGATATTGAGTATGGAATAATCGTTTATTCTTACATATTTGCTGATCAGGTTTGCTTTTCTACACTGTCCATGACTGGGTGTACGTATGTGTTAGAATTCATTAAACAATTTCTTCAGCAGTAAATCACTGTAAATACTGAAATGTTTGAGTCATAATGAGAATCACCAAAGGTTTTCTAGAGGATATAATTATGAAAAGCTTTCTCAAAATAATGCGGCATCAGTTTGAAATGAACTTTTTCTTGAGTATGGCTTTTTCTACTGTAGCTCCAAGTATAGGTCTGGTATCTAAATAATGCTTTTTCATATGACAGTTTTACTTTGCCAAGAGGCCAAGACTCATACTGCATTTTAACTAAAACTTTGTCAGAATTTCTGTCATAAAAAAAAATAAAAACAGAATTGGAATTCACACTGCAAACTGAGAGACTCTTCAACCACTTCACACACTCACTGGTATATAAAATATCATTTAATTACTTTAAATTAGAGCATTTAATTTAATAGTATTCAATCTTATTTAGAAAAGGGCCCCTGTGGCTTTAGGCATTCAACTGTTTCACTTTAATCAGTTCTTTTTAATCTGCAACTAACTTTCAAGGAACCTCCAATATAGCTGTAATGAAGGCCTGAAGCCATATTGGCACTTTCTTGATAAGCTTGGCTTTGCATTAGATCAATCAACAAAGACACATATTTGATTAAATCTATAACAAGCCTAGAACATGAATACAACATGCACTCAAAAGCACTAATGGCTACCTGGTGGTAAAAATTGAGTCACCCATGTTTTTGTATTTTGTAGCTAAACCTTTTTTCATTTAACCACATGACCATTAGTGCAATAATGATTTATTATGTAATGTTCCTAATGCCATTTTTTATCACAAGACACTTTGCTCAATCAACTCAGTTTATGTAAAATAGACTCTAATGTTACTCTTGGCACATCATTTTATTAATAGAATGATATTCATAAAATAAACACTGACTGATTGAGCCCAAAACCTTCTTTTCAACAACAACAAAAAAAATGTACACAAATAAGGCAATAGTGTTGTGGAGTCAGGAGTTTCTTCTATCATTTATTCCTCTTTTTTCCTCTGCTTGATGTTGAATTGACACTGAACTGTATGTTTGTGCTAATAAATACCACCAAGCGGCAATGGCGGTTTTAGCTTGAATGACTCCCTGGGTGAACCACACCATGACCCATCAGTAGTTTCAGCTTTGAAAAGCTTCTCTCTGCTTCAGCTACCATCACTGGATGAGTGAGAACATATTCTCAGAGCAGTCCACAAATTTGGATACATTTCTGAAAGTTTTATTTCATGAATAAATATCGCCCTAATTGCATTTATTGCACAATTAAACACATCCTTGTGCACAAGGTTTTAAACTCTTCGAACCAAGGACTCCTTGGCTAATTGTAGCCATGGGATACATTCAACATCTATATCCTTATAATATATGTCTTTTAAATAAGCATTTTAAGCGGCACTGGAAATTCTCCCTTACTGAACTGATCTCAGGACCTAATCAGTACAATTACAGAAAACCATTATCACATCACCTGAATTAAAGGTAACAATAAGTGCTAGTTTAACTACAATCCAACTAGGCTAGTTAGGTTGTAATTGTTTTGTTGCTACACACATTATGCAAAACTACATACTATCATTTATAATGTTATGAAAACTAAAAGAAATGTTGCTCTATGAGTAAAAGCATAGCGGGAAACGCAGCATAACCTAAGTGATATACAGTTATTAGCCAATACTATCATCATCATCATCATAACAAGTGATAGAGCTGCATACACACCTTTAACTTGCACGTTTCCCCCGGTATTTCTTTCCTCTTTTTTTCTGAATTGGGCTCCTAGGGGTTTAGACAATTTTCTTTGTCTTTTTTACTTTTTCAAGTTATATTTTGAATTTGGATTCAGTTCTCCTTAATGACGTGACGTCACACAACCCCCGCCTCTCCTTGCTGAGTGTATGAGTGTGGGAACTCCGGGTGGTGGGTGCAGAGTCCCAACCAGCTTCATTCACCGTGACACCATGAAACGACGCGACCATGCAAATGAGCGGTAAAAAACAAACAACAACAAAAAAAGATATTTTTTCCGTGAACCACCCATGCTGTGCCCCCAAGAAGCTGCTCATGTCTCCTGTGGCTGAATCCACCACTGCCAAGCAGCAATCAAAACAAGTTTAAAATAAAATATTTGACTTTGAAATGTAGTTAAGTTAAAGTTTCCCCAAATGAAAATACTTCAGTAAAGTAGATATACACGAAAAAGCTACTCAAGTACAGTAACCAAATACATTTACTTCCTTTCTGCCCACCACTGATTTCTGTGGCCTGTGGCCTTCAAAAATGGCTGCCACAGACTCCAAATCCTGCATCACACACACACACTACATTCACAGTCACCAACTGACTACACACACACAACCAGTACATATAAATTCATTCAAAAGGTAGTATACGCTTAGATGTGCTTGTATCTGCCATTATCAAGACTTCGTATTCCTGTTTCCTACATTGATCTCAACCTGTTTTTTGTCTCGCTTTCTCGAGTCAGGCCAGTTCTTTGATATCCTGTTTGTTTTATCAGCTAACCTGTTTGCGTGTCTCTGTTTCTGAGCCTGATTTTTTGATTGTGTACCATTGCATTGTTCTTAAAATTTTAGTCAACCTGCACCAGCATCTGTCCAGTTGTTGCACATGACACTTGTATATTTTATTATCATTTTTGGAGTCTAGGATTAAGTTTTGCTTTAGAAGTTGATTAGTTGGTTTTGCTTGAAATTTAAGTGAAAATATCACGTGCCACGTGGAGCAACCAGAGCAATCATGTGGTCAGCTGTATGTGCCAGACTACTGCATACCACAGAAAGTGGGTTAACTCTGGCCCAAAGGAAGAGAAATATCTCTGTAGAAAAGCAGAAATTTTGAAAGAATCTTCTTACAAACATAATACATAATTACTTATTTTATTTATGTGCATACTGTTGTATGTATAATCAGTTTATTCTGTTTAGCTAGTGTAGGAAGTGCCAATAAAAACGATTGAGGCCCTGGAAAGAGGGATAAGCAGCTACCTGTGAAGGTGGCTTGGTATACCACGAAGCCTGAGCAGTGCTGCCTTATATGGCACCAATCATATGCTGCACTTCCCTATTGGTATTTTTACTGAAGAGTTCATGGTGTCGAGAACACAGGAAGCATGGCAGTACAGAGAGTCTAGGGATCCCAAGGTGGCAGCAGCTGGCATACATGTGCACACAGGTGAAAAATGGAGTGCAGAGAATCCCTAGAAGTGGTGGAGTCAGTAGAGGCACAAGGCACTGGTGGGTCCAATAGCAACAGGGCGTGCATGCTTTGGCTACTTCCCGGTTGTGAGAATTGATAATGCTCAAGGTAAAGAACGACAACATCTTGTTCAGTGTGGGCAGGTGTGGAGGAAGAAAGGGCTAGCCAGATGGTGCGATTGGGACAACGAGGAGCTTGGACTAGATGGGTTAATGTTCAGCACAAGATCACCTGGGCTAACATTCGGAAAGTAGATTTCCATCATATCAGGTTCTTAGTCCAAAGCATCGATGATGTCTTCCCAAGTCCTGCAAACCTCCACCTCTGGGGAAAAAGCAAGACACCTTCCTGTCCCCTTTGTTAGGAAAGGGGATCGCTAGAACATATCCTCAGCAGCTGCTCAAAAGCCCTTGGAGACGGGTGCTATCGTTGGCGCCACGACTAAGTGCTTAAGGCAGTTGCTGAAAGCTTAGCCATAGCCATTAATGCCAACAAAGGCATTACAAGCCAGAGACCATCCAGTTTTTAAGAGCCAGAGAGAAGGCCCACCCACAATCCAGAGGTATGTCTGGTCTTCTTACTTCTGCTACAGACTGGCAATTGCAGGTGGATCTAGATAAACTGCTGAAGATCCCTGTCAGAATAACATTTACATAACTTCGTCCATACGTGATTATTGTCTCAGATTCCACTAAGCAATTGATTTTATTGGATCTCACTGTGCTCTGGGAAGAGCGCATGGAAGAGGCCAACGAGAGGAAGCAGGAGTTATTTGAAGAGTGTAGAAAGCAGGGCTGGAAAACACGGTGTAAGCTGTTGGAGGTGGGCTGTAGAGGTTTTGCAGGGGGTTCACTCTGCAAAGTACTTACTCTACTAGGCATCAATGGGGAGGGAAAGAGGAAGGCGATTAGAACCACAACTGAAGCTGCAGAGAAAGCCACAAAATGGCTTTGGACTAAGAAGGCAGAACTGTGGGCAATTGCTACTGGGACACAGGTCTGATCAACCCCGGCTGGGCGCCTGGAAAGAGGGTGTCTGATGTTGAAACACCAATGAGCCTAGGATACATCACTGATGATGTGTCCCAGTGCATCTGCATGATGTATTTTGTATTATGAAAAAGTTTACAAAATTTGGAATTCAAAATATATTTTAAAAAAGAGTCTAAAATCAAACCTTTAATTCAATGTAAATGGGTCTAAACTGCTACTGAAAGTTTTTTTCTTTTTTTTTTAAACTTTAATTTCCATGTATGGCCTCAGTATGGATTGGGTGTGAAAGAACCTGTGACAATGCATAATACATCAAAATGTTATTTAATTACATATTTCTTTTTTTTTTTATGAAATGGGTGCTTTAACCTTCTTCCTTTCTAATCTATTAGATCATGCATTTCAAATTGGCTACAGAAAATCTCATTTATTTCACAATATTATAAGCTCTAATTAGTTTCTTATGCTTCAGTGATGTTTAACAATCAGTAGGGACCTGGAGAGGATTATAATTGTAATCTTCAGGTGACCTACCAAAGACCAACAGGGAGAAAGAATCGGACACTGCAAACACAAGTTGCAAGGAGAGAAGAAAAGGCCAGTGAAGGTACAAAGCAATCAACATGCACCGTGCTTCTGATTTCTGTACCAGTGTTTTGTGAGATTTTTTAAAATAGTATATTCTGTTTGCTAGAAATGTAAAGAAATTCTGAAATTAGAATAAAAATTTCTACTTTATTATTGTCAGTAAACATTTATATATAAAAATTATAAAACCTTTATCACTGATACTTTATGCTCAAGTGGATTCTTTGTATATTTTAATCAGAGTTCCATAATAAAGCAGGCCTGTAGGGTGTGTGAATCAGGAGCAAAATAAATATACGTTTACTACTACATTTATATTCATAATGCATACATTTTTACGTTTGTTACTGTATTTGTAATAATTTGCCAAAATCTTAATCATATCATAAAAATTATATAATTTGGCGGGAAAATCACAGTTGCACCACATGATGGCACTTTTCATTTTCTATAGCAAGAATGTATTTTTTTTTTAACCAAGTGCAGTTCTTTTTTACAAAACCCTGTTCTCAAATGGATCCATACCCTTACAATTAACATTTTGTAAAGGCTGCCCTGGAGAAAATACCAGCACTGAGTCTTGTTGAAATGTTTAATGAGGCTGGAGAGCCTTGGAGCACTTGGTACACTGCTTCATGCAGAAAGTTTAATCTCCTTTATATTCTTAGGTTTAAGCATGTAGACTTTCCTCTTCATTTCAGACCACAGGGACTTAAATGCACAGACTGAAATGGTAATTAAAAAATGATGATTTTTGTGCTTCTTAATTTATTTTATGTGCTGATTTGCATGTAGGTTTGTCTTGTGTTCTAATTAAAAGCACTGTCTGTGGCCCAGACAGGACCCCATAACGGAAACAACGGAGTTTGGGGCTAAAATATTCATCAATCAATAGGTGCTGTTAATCCCTTAGCATCATTGATCCACCTCCGTGTTTTACAGCATGTGTCAGGTGCTTTTTCTTCTACGCATTCCCATTATTTCACTAAACATGCTGATGCTCTGCATGTTTTTTTTTTATCTCATCCGACCACAACACATGATTCCAAATGGAGCTCCAATGCCCCAGGAAGGGCTTTTTTCTGACATGGCTTCCAAATAGCTTTCTGTTCTTTTGAAACTTGAATCACAAGCACTTTACTCAACTTTGCAATTGTTTAAAGGAATAGTGTGCTACTGCAAGCGGATAGTGTGCATGGCTCTAATGGCTGGCAAATTCCCATGTGAATACACTTGTTACGACTTTAATTATAATTAACTGCATTTCCTGTTCACCTATGATATAAATTGACTACCTGATTTGTAGGGGTCTCAAACATTTGTCTCTGTCAGAGGTTTATCCAATAATGATGGATGCCAAAGGGATTTTGTGTGTGTGCAACCTCATAGTTATTCTCCAGGGAAAAAATCTTTTCATTTATGGCATCTTTTTTTTTTATCTACGCAGTGTCGATAAATTGGCACACAAGTTGTTTACTGGCAATACAATTATTTTTTAAAAAGATTGTTTTGAACAAGGAGTTTTGCTGTCAATCATTCTGTAGGGCTCTATACATTTGAAACATTTGGGATTTCTAGCTCTGGTATGTAATGAAAAAGTGCAGGTTTATATTTATAAGAAAATGTGATTTTCAAGTGCACTTTCTGTTCATCTAATTCAGTAATGAGTCAGTATTGATGCACAACCATGACAATTGATCAATGCAAGATTGCTGCTGAGAATGAGAATTATGCCTGAATGAGTTATAATTAACAGTCACTATAATTGGCAATCTATTTAAGCTTATTAAAAGTCTTGGACCAGTTTCATATTCAGGTCTGTGCTCCATAGATATTAAAAGGATTGTCCAGGACATCCCATAAATGCTTGATGAGACTAAACTTGGTCTGCAACAGTGTTTCAGTAGGTGGTATGTTTTAAAAGAATGGACACATAATAGCTCCTATTTGGGATCACGTACATTAGCTTTCTCACTCCCTGTAAATCAGTGATCTTTGGAAACCTGTCCCTGTTCACCGGTTGTCCTTATACGGACCACTTGTGGAAGGAACTAAACACTGCCACTACTTGGACGAACCCCACAAAATCTGGCATTTTGGAAAAACCCATTTGTCTCACATTTACTATTTAGTCCTTGTCACAGTTACTCATCCTTACACTGGCCCATGTTTCCTGTGTTACACACATTAGTATTATTCATGTCATCTGCCAGTGAATTGAATGTTATGGCTGATCAGTGAGTTTTCATAGTATAGAATTAACTGCTTCTATGGAATCAGGTCATTTCCATAGAAAAACAGTTTACATGTCTAATCGTGAAATTGATTTAATACTGCATTAAACCCTCATCATGATCCTTCTCCATATTACTGACAACGTGAATAAAAAGCACTACAAGGCAATTATACGATGCTCAAAGCATGAACATAGTGAACATCTGTTCCAATGAACTAAATGTTAACATCAATCTGAGATGATCGCCCAAAGGAGCCATCGAAATGTAAATAGCCAGAAAGGATGTACTTTCATTTTGTCTGATAAACTTCCACAGATTAGAGATGAAACAGTCACTCTTGGGTTTCTGTACCAGAGTGTTTCCACTGCACTGTTAAACCGGTGTAGTATCAGTCTGGTAGTCAGACTGCCATGCTGCCTGTCTGTCCAACTCAATTGATTTCTTCTACCGATAAACAGAAATGAGATCAGTGTCACTGCGATATTACTGACAGGAAACAATTAGCCACACTTAAAGCTAACTGCTAGTCCAGTAGGGGTTTACAGTAATGCAGACTTTTAGTAGGAAATGGAGAGATAATTGAATGACAGTAATGCAGTCCCACTCCAGATTATCAGTGCAGGAAACGGCCATTAAAAAAAAAAAAAAAAAAAAAAAAATTGTGGTCTTTAATAATATTTTCGCCGTTTACAAATTACGCATGATATTAAAATAAAACCAGTAAATAATTTTTAAAGAAAGTAAAAAAAAATAATAATTTACTTTAACCGATAAATTTATTTCATACTTATACAGTTTCAATAAATATAATATTCATATTCAAATACAAAAAATAATTTAATAAAGTATAGAAACAATGACAGTAAACACAAATGGAATCAAAAATATAAAAATATAAATGTATATAAAATATAAATGTGTAATTGTTATTAAAAATCTATATGTTTTACATGAGTATCAATACCATTTAATAAGGTGAAATTTTAAAACTTCAAATAGAGAAATATTCCATGTTATGTATAATTCAGGGTGATATGTGAACAAATGCAAGATATGCAAGATGCAAGTGTATGCAAGATATGTAACAAATAAGGTAATAATTATATGTCTGTAAAAAAACAATGGCTCATCAGGACTTCAATCAAACTGAAGCAAATTTCGATTTAATTGCAGAAAAAAAAGTGTAGCTTTAAGTGTTTGATCAATTAAAACCTATTTGTAATCTTTCTCAATGTCTCGCTCTTCATTGTCAAATTTTGGAGTGGTTTCCACCCACACTTTCAGGAGCAGCGACAGAGCACCAAGGAGAACACAGTGGGCTTCACAAGAAGAACAATTAAAGCTGAATACATTATATTGAGGTAAGAAAGTCTCTTCAGCCAATTGAAATGAAAGCACAAGGGAAATCATCCAGTGCACGTCTGTGATCACACCCAGCAGGGCAGAACACACTCTGCTCTTTGGAATATTTGTCTGGAAATTTTGTCTCTGTTGTCCAACTGGCCTCGCAGTGCTCTGGCTGAAAAACTGCAATCGCTGGCGTGATCCAAAGAACCGAGCCAATTCAAACGATGGATGTGGAAACCGTCTGCTAGAGACATGGCATTTCACTTTTATTGGTTGTGGGGTTTTTTTCTTCCCAACCCCCACCCCCAACCCCCCATCCAGGCTGCTCAGAAAACCAATAAAACAGTTCTAA